>NC_091131.1:1467500-1672500 GCF_040183065.1 Periplaneta americana | reverse complement strand
TCTGGAAATACTGAGATTAGGACAAATATTTGTATGACTTTTTTGCTTAGAATGTCTTCGGAAATAAGCTCCGTAAGTGACGGTAAATCCTCATGAATCACCCTGTATATACGTATGTAAGCAGGCATGTATGTATGTATGTACGTATGTAAGCAGGCATGTATGTATGTACGTATGTAAGCACGCATGTATGTATGTATGTATGTATGTATGTACGTATGTAAGCAGGCATGTATGTATGTATGTACGTATGTAAGCAGGCATGTATGTATGTACGTATGTAAGCAGGCATGTATGTATGTATGTACGTATGTAAGCAGGCATGTATGTATGTATGTATGTATGTATGTACGTATGTAAGCAGGCATGTATGTATGTATGTACGTATGTAAGCAGGCATGTATGTATGTATGTATGTACGTACGTAAGCAGGCATGTATGTATGTACGTATGTAAGCAGGCATGTATGTATGTATGTATGTATGCAGGCATGTATGTATGTATGTATGTACGTATGTAAGCAGGCATGTATGTATGTATATACGTATGTAAGCAGGCATGTATGTATTTTTTTTTTTTTTTTTTTTTTTTTTTTTTTAAATATTAGTTGAACGGCATGTCCCATTACAATAAAGGTAATACTACATGCCTTGCTACCTGTATGTTTGCAATATAACACATTATGTCTCGTTTCTGTCACTCTCTAGGCGTATGTAGATCTGTTATTCTGTTGTGAAAATTTGAGTCTTTCATTATATCTATTGCCTACTCTTATCTATCCTAGATTAAATTATCCTAAGTTTACTCGTCTAAATTTATAACATTGACATAATAAGGCATGTATGTATGTATGTACGTATGTAAGCAGGCATGTATGTATGTATGTATGTACGTATGTAAGCAGGCATGTATGTATGTATGTATGTACGTATATAAGCAGGCATGTATGTATGTACGTATGTAAGCAGGCATGTATGTATGTACATATGTAAGCAGGCATGTATGTATGTATGTATGTACGTATGTAAGCAGGCATGTATGTATGTATGTAAGCAGGCATGTATGTATGTATGTATGTACGTATGTAAGCAGGCATGTATGTATGTATGTACGTATGTAAGCAGGCATGTATGTATGTACGTATGTAAGCAGGCATGTATGTATGTATGTATGTACGTATGTAAGCAGGCATGTACGTATGTATGTACGTATGTAAGCAGGCATGTATGTATGTATGTACGTATGTAATGTAAGCAGGCATGTATGTATGTATGTATGTATGTATGTATGTATGTATGTACGTATGTAAGCAGGCATGTATGTATGTATGTATGTATGTACGTATGTAAGCAGGCATGTATGTATGTATGTATGTACGTATGTAAGCAGGCATGTATGTATGTATGTATGTATGTACGTATGTAAGCAGGCATGTATGTATGTATGTACGTATGTAAGCAGGCATGTATGTATGTATGTATGTGTGTACGTATTTATGTACGTATGTATGTATGTGTATGTATGTATGTGTGTATGTATGAATGTACGTATGTAAGCAAGCATGTTTTTATGTGTGTATGTATGTATATATGTATTTATGTATGTATGTGTGTATGTATGTACGTATGTAAGCAGGCATGTTTTATGTATGTATGTGTGTATGTATGTATGTGTGTATGTATGTGTATGTATGTATGTGTGTATGTATGTGTATGTATGTATGTATGTAAGCAGGCATGTTTTTATGTATGTATGTATATGTATGTATGTGTATGTATGTATGTAAGCAGGCATGTTTTTATGTATGTATGTATGTATGTGTGTATGTATGTATGTAAGCAGGCATGTTTTTATGTATGTAAGTATAGGTATGTATGTGTATGTACGTATGTAAGCAGGCATGTTTTTATGTATGTATGTATGTGTGTATGTATGTATGTGTGTATGTATGTATGTATGTACGTATGTAAGCAGGCATTTTTTATGTATGTATGTGTGTATATATGTATGTAAGCAGGCATGTTTTTATGCATGTATGTATGTGTATGTATGTATGTGTGTATGTACGTATGTATGTGTGTATGTATGTATGTATGTGTGTATGTACGTATGTAAGCAGGCATATTTTATGTATGTGTGTATGTATGTATGTACGTATGTAAGCAGGCATTCTTTATGTATGTATGTATGTGTATGTATGTATGTATGTATGTACGTATGTAAGCAGGCATGTTTTTATGTATGTACGTAGACTACGTATAAGCACATAATTCGCAAGCGTGCCTCGTCCCGAGCTCTTGGTACATTCATCAATGCATAGCGGGTCAGCAGACTGCTGGGGGCAAGTGGCTCATCTTCCCAAGACTTGTAGATTGCTTGAGACCGGAATCTTTATAAAAAAGATTGAAAGACTTTCTTTGCAAAGGGAAAAGAAATCTCCATTTAATTTTTGCTCTGCGTGTTTATTCAAAGCTAATAAGGCTTCGTGGGCCGGGAAAGAAATCAAACACTTCGTGCCGGTCTTTGCATAACGAAGTAGATGAAAGCCGCACGGCCTCGTTTAATCTGCGCTACAGACAAAATTAACAGACTTGAGCCGCTCGACGGTCAAATTCTGGATGGAGGAGACAGCTGGGGTTTGAATACACTCCAGGATGACGCTAACTAACCAGTCCATCCAGTATCAATTTGAGGAAATCATCCATACAGGGTCTGAGCTAAGGGTGAAGCCGTAGTCCTGGTGCTAACACTAACAACACCAGCAGCTCCAGACTTACATCGCACATCAATCGCAAGATGCTTCACTGCAGTCGTGGTCTGCTAGCAATCCTTCGAAGAGGTGGAAAAATTCAAATATCTTGAAGCAACAGTAACAAATATAAATGATACTCGGGAGGAAATTAAACACAGAATAAATATGGGAAATGCGTGTTATTATTCGGTTGAGAAGCTTTTGTCATCCAGTCTACTGTCGAAAAATGTGAAAGTTAGAATTTATAAAACAGTTATATTACCGGTTGTTCTGTATGGTTGTGAAACTTGGACTCTCACTTTGAGAGAGGAACAGAGATTAAGGGTGTTTGAGAATAAGGTGCTTAGGAAAATATTTGGGGCTAAGAGGGATGAAGTTACAGGAGAATGGAGAAAGTTACACAACGCAGAGCTGCACGTATTGTATTCTTCACCTGACATAATTAGGAACATTATATCCAGACGTTTGAGATGGGCAGGACATGTAGCACGTATGGGCGAATCCAGAAATGCATATAGAGTGTTAGTTGGGAGGCCGGCGGGAAAAAGACCTTTGGGGTGGCCGAGATGTAGATGGGAAGATAATATTAAAATGGAATTGAAAGAGGTGGGATATGATGATAGAGACTGGATTAATCTTGCTCTGGATAGGGACCAATGGTGGGCTTATGTGAGGGCGGCAATGAACCTCCGGGTTCCTTAAAAGCCAGTAAGTAAGTATTATTATTATTATTATTATTATTATTATTATTATTATTATTATTATTATTATTATTATTATTACTATTACACCATTTTCGGCACAAAATACAATAGACGTAGTACACTGAACGAGACAATAAAATGGACAGAACAATAATGATGAAAGGACACAAAAGTAAATTACGGGCTAAAAACAGTCGAGAAAATATAACGGAAAACTAAAATGTGGCCCAAACATAGCTGTACACAACGACTGAGAATAATTTGAGTAGATGGCGATATGACAATTATCACACAAAGGAGAAAAATTTTAGGAGAACTGACGACACTTGCAAACTGAGCAGCAGCAGCAGCGTCGAAATGAATTGTTCATCTGCAACCAACCAGAAAATATTGTAAAAAGATCAAAGCTGAGTGACGTTGCTCATAAAATTAATATCATAATAATTACAACAAACAACGGTATACAGAAAGTAAGACCAATCTGCATTACACGCAGACACCCTGCAGTGACGAATGTCGCTGATTAACAAGCACGCTGGACGCTGAATATTCAAGGACCGCACAGAATCTGCGCCATAAAACGAACACCACTCGTCTAAACTTTCGGACTGCTAAAGAGATTTAGTGGAAATATAGGGAAAATGTGCAACGATCGGAAATAAAAAGTACAAGTTGTATTGCACAAAAGTTAATATTAGCCTGTCAAGAAGGGAAAAATCCATGATAATTAGAATTTAAAGTCTCTGATAAGAAATAATGAATTTAGAGTGAATACCACACCAGTACATTAGACATTTTGCTCTCAAAGAATTGATTATTCCCTAAATTTACAGAGGAAAATTGCTGCCATATTCATAACGGAAGAGTGAAGGAAAATAAATTTATTTGAAGAAGGCTAATGGAAGCAATAAGCATTACTAGGAAAACGAGAATGTGCCTGTAGAGGCCACGATGAGTCTGAGGATTCAACAAATCTAGGAACTTATAATCAAACATTTACCCTAAATATCTCAACAGTTTTTACAGAAAGATCACCTGTGATTCAAAATGATTCCACTGATGCAATGCGTGACGTAACTACGAACACATCAAATCAGAAATATCAAATGCAAACTTTATTACAATATTACTGGACGAGACAACTGATGTAACAAATCTATGTCAGATATCAACAATCATAACATTTCTCGATAATGAGGGAATTGCCAGGAAATATTTTGCATTTCACTGAAGTCAGTAAAAGTAGAAAAGCAAAAGGTTCGTTCCAACACTTTCCACAGTCGGTACATGAGTTATATTGGTCAAGAAACTTATAGCATAAAAAATTTTGGCGGAGCAGCATGTCTGATGTTGATGGACTATAGATCTCTGTTAAATAAGTATCCATCGACAACTTCTATTCAATATTATTGTCACAGATTGATCTTCGTGCTGTCAAAATCTGTAAAAATTTCCAGAACAGAATGTAGAGATTAACTGTTTTCTATAACTGCCAGGAATAAGTAGCTCTATATAATCAACCGCTCTAAAAGATTTCATACAGAAACTGCCAAGAGTAACACCGACAAGGACAGATTTCATATGAAGGCTGCAACTGCTGCGAAAGGACATCGGGTGCATTTTTGAAGTTATTTTTGTTACAGAAGATGAACTTGAGAACTGGACAGGTTAGAACACTACTGTTCCAGGCTTAAATTCGACGCACGCGAGATATCTTCTTACCATATTCAATAAAATAACAAAATACACCCAAAGCTACACTACACATTAGAAATTGAAAACAACAAATCCATAAATTCTCTAGACATGACAATAACAAAAGTAGACAACAAACACACATTCAAAGTACACAGAAAACCCACAACAACAACAACAACACACATACACAACACATCCAACCACCCCACACAACACAAACAAGCTGCATTCCGAACAATGGTACACAGACTACTCAACATACCAATGAACCAACAGGATTACAACGAAGAGCTAAACACAATCAAATACATAGCACAAGAAAACGGATACAACCCCAACATAATAGACAACATAATATGTAAGGAAAAACAAAACCACAAAAAACAGAAGAATACAACACAAACACAAGAACACAAAATATACATCACACTAACATACGAAAACAAAAACACACATAAAATTGCAACCTCATTCAAGAAATTAAATTACAACATCGCATACAGAACAAATAACACTCTACAAAAACATCTCAACACACAAACAAACAAATACAACCACACAGGCGTATACAAACTCAAATGTAACACCTGCAACAACTTCTACATAGGACAGACAGGCAGATAATTTCAAACACGTTACAAAGAACACATCACAGCCATAAAAAATTACAAAACACCTCCACATATGCAGAACACATCACAAATGCCAACCACACCTACAGAGACATCAACACAGACGTGGAAATACTGCACATCCAACCAAAAAGCCAGAAACTCAACACACTAGAACAATATGAAATATACAGACACACGAAAACACACCCCAACGATATTCTCAACACACAACTCAATTTCAAAACACATACACTCTTTGACTCTACACTTCGAACACACCCACACAAGAAACAAGAGGCGCCAAGACCAACAACGACCAGTTCCGAAGATGAACCAAAATACTCGTAGGTCGAAACATGTTAACAAGGTACGTTAAAATTTAACACAAGAAAGTTATCATACATATTCCGAAAATAATTGCTTTTCAGATGTTTTTACTCATTGCAAAATACATGCATGGACAGTTATTTTTGTAGGCCTGCTAACAAATCGAAGTCAAAGCCATGCCAGCCAGTGATAAAAACTAAATCAGCGACTTAAATATTTAATACTACCGTAATGTAATTTATTTTTGTCCCTGTTCCATGGGAGCAGAAAACTTCTATTTCCATCAAAAACAGCCACAAGTCGATATTTGGAACATCGGAATACTTCCTCTGTAGCAGTACACTTCAACTAATGGTGACAATCTCAAGACCTGCATCACTTTGAGGAACAGTGACGTATTGAAAAACATTCTTGGCGAATACACGGTTGCAATTCTAAATCACAAACCTAACGGAAAGCGGTTTTACAACACCAGGTGAAAGATGTACGAAATCACAACATATAAGTCAAGTCTAATCATTTATTTCATGGCGTCTTACACAGCGCAGGCTTATCTGCAGACATCTTGTCCCTGCGACAGTCGATACCTGTTGGGCGTGACAACGGCGGGTTGTCTACAAAGCGGGCGTCACGAGAAACACAAGACAACTGCCGAAGGACACTCAATGCACTTAGAAGTCTGGAAGATGATACGTCTAAATGCTGACATACGCTCCAGGGGCTAGAAAGCAAAGGGTGCACAACATTGTCTGAACACTTCTTTGCTGCGTTAGGCGCTCTTGGTCTATGTTTCATCCACGGAAACAAAGCGATACAAACTCTTAATCTAGCTTCCATTCTTGTTCTGTCTGTCCATTTCACACGTTCCATTTTTCTCAAAATCCATATTTCAAATGCTTCTATTCGCTTCTACTCACTTCGTCGTAAAGTTTGTCTCATTTAATTAAACAATCACTTCTCTCAATTCCTTATAAAACGCAGATACAGATTCCGCGAATAAGAAGGAGATTGTATTGTATTGTATTGTATTGTATTGTATTGTATTGTATTGTATTGAATTGTATTGTATTGTATTTATTAACATTCCATGGTATTCATACATGTTTACAGCTAGAATATGGAACAAGTCAAAAAACTTAATACTATTATAAAGTCTTAATTTATAGTCACAGTCTAGATGAAATATATACAGAAGAGATTTACAATATAGTCTACTAATACAACACAAAGTTTTAGTACCAATTTCATGAAGTGTTATTGAATGTCATGAATTAATCTACAGAATAGAAGGCGTGAGAAGTTAGGTACTTCTTTAATTTGGTCCTAAATAATTTTGTTTTGAGTTTCATTTTTTATATCAATAGGGAGGCTATTAAATATTTTTACTGTCATATAACGCACTCCTTTTTGATAGCACGATAGACTTGCCGATGGAATATGAAAGTAATTTTTTTGACGTGTATTTAAGCTATGAACTGTTGAATTAGTTACAAAGTTTTCACGATTACATACGAGGAAGATTATTAATGAAAAGATATACTGACAAGCCATGGGCATTATTTGTAGTTTTTCGAAAATAGTCCTACACGATTCCCTAGATTTGGCACCTACTATTATTCTAATTACTCTTTTTTGTAATAGAAATATACTGTTACTATCTGTGGAATTTCCCCAGAATATTATTCCAAAACTCATTACCGAGTGGGAGTATGCAAAGTATATTGTTTTTAACGTATTGATATTTACTATCTTTTGCATAGATCTAATAGCAAAACATGCTGAATTTAGTTTGGGGGTAATTTCTTTAATATGATTTTTCCAATTTAACACATTATCGATTTTTAAGCCCACAAATTTGGTTGTTGTTGTTGTTTCTAGCCTATTGCTGTAGCCTATTCATTTTCCAGGAAGGTGAGATTCTGAAGTGAAATTCATGGGAAAAATGACGATCAGACGACCAGAAAATGGACGGGAAATATTTGTCTGAAGTTCATTTAGTCAAGTCTAGACTCCACTTGCATCACGAAGCAGTTCAAGCTAAATATCCTGCCGCCCGTCCTCAATCCTAGAACCCCGCACCCAATTGTGAGCACGAATGGTAGCCATTCGACCCCCTGAGGGAGCACAAGGATAAAATAAGCATTTAGAAAATCGCAGTAACAGCGGAGAAACTAAGGCAGATACAATCAGGGAGCCAAGCCTTGGGCAGGCCGTATTACTTGTATTAATAATGCTGCCCCAGTGGCAGGTAAATGAACTAACAACGGTTACGTGAGTGTTTTTTGGGTGGCCCGTTTGACAAATGCCGGCGCTTTCTAGCAGAACATAAATTTCAAAGCCCGGTCGTCGGTTATTAGCAAACTATGCAACTAGACGCTTTATTTTTGTGCTAACTCGGTTATTTTTTCCTTCCAAAAGCCTCGTGACCTGTGTATAAAATATGACGCTTATATCATTATTATATTCCACCCCTCCGGCTGCGTTTAGCTTCCATATTTTCTGCCTCTCGCATTTATCTGCCCTCCCTGTTGCGTCGAGTCACCCCTTTCCACCCCCGCCTCCTGTAACACTTACTTTGTAGCTATTACCACAAGATGCAATTGTGTTAGTAGATCCACTATCGGACCAAGTGTAGTAACAACGCCAGACATCACCAGCGGACTCGAGTTCGACTCCCGCAAGAAAGTGGAGGCTAATCTCTGCTGTTGATTCACAGGGTGGGTGTCGCCGTAAACACTGTTGCCACTGCAGTCAGGTTCACATAGAGGATGATAGAGCCCTTAGCATAACTTTCTGAACCCTGCCCTGAAACAGGGCTCCTGGCAACATCTAGTGCTCATTTATCACTCACGTTCGATTTCGACAGGAAATAACCTTACAGTGCAAAGCGACGTTGATTGAACTTCACCAACAAAGTAATTACATTAGCTACAAGATGAAAAATAAAACAGACAAGATTCAGAACTTGTGTCCAATAGGCCGACTTTACTTTCACCCGATGACAAAGTAGCTTGAAAAATGTCGGCTTGAGCTGGTTGCCTAGCAACGAACTGAGAGGCCGTCGCAACAGTTTAGCGCATCAAGAACAATAAAGCAACGCTGCGCGTCCAGCTAATGGACCCAAGGGGGGGGGGGGCTCCTTTGTTTTAAAATTTCACGCCCACCGCTGCTGCTGAAGTGAAGCTTATCTCGACGCGAAATGTAAGCAACGGATTCCATTTAATTTTAATTTTAATCAAGTGTCTCCCTCGAACCCGGGTCTTCCAACAATTTAATACTGTTAATTGTCGCGAATATATCCAATTAAATTCCAAACTATATTAAAGAAAAAATGACATGAAAGCAAGGCGTAAAATGCAAGGCTAGAAGGGCTATTGTAACTAGGGACATTCACTAATCCATATAAAACACACAAATCCGGTAACACGTTTCAAATAACAGATATTTAACAACACTATTGTAACTAGGGATATTCATCAATTTATATAAAACACAGATATCCGGCAACACGTTTCAAACAACAGATATTTAACAATACCATTGTAACTAGGGATATTCATCAATTTATATAAAACACAGATATCCGGCAACACGTTTCAAACAACAGATATTTAACAATACCATTGTAACTAGGAATATTCATCAATTTATATAAAACACAGATATCCGGCAACACGTTTCAAACAACAGATATTTAACAATACCATTGTAACTAGGGATATTCATCAATTTATATAAAACACAGATATCCGGCAACACGTTTCAAACAACAGATATTTAACAATACCATTGTAACTAGGGATATTCATTAATTTATATAAAACACAGATATCCGGCAACACGTTTCAAACAACAGATATTTAACAATACCATTGTAACTAGGGATATTCATTAATTTATATAAAACACAGATATCCGGCAACACGTTTCAAACAACAGATATTTAACAATACCATTGTAACTAGGGATATTCATTAATTTATATAGACCACATATCCGGCAACATGTTTCAAACAACAGATATTTAACAATACCATTGTAACTAGGGATATTCATTAATTTATATAAAACACAGATATCCGGCAACACGTTTCAAACAACAGATATTTAACAATACCATTGTAACTAGGGATATTCATTAATTTATATAAAACACAGATATCCGGCAACACGTTTCAAACAACAGATATTTAACAGCACTATTGCAACATGCGATATTCATTAATTTATATAAAACACAGATATCCGGCAACACGTTTCAAACAACAGATATTTAACAATACCATTGTAACTAGGGATATTCATTAATTTATATAGAACACATCCGGCAACATGTTTCAAACAACAGATATTTAACAACACTATTGTAACTAGGGATATTAATTTATTTATTATCCACTAACACTTTCTCGTCTACATAGCAACTATAACACGAATTAATATTTGACATACCGTAAGATACCTCTGACTGAGGTTCTGACTGATGTGTATATCTATTATCAGGCAGTACATCTCACTTGACGATGTGTCAGGCACCCTACCCCATTATCTCACGCGTTATGCGTTATTGGTGTCAGTTATGAGGTTCAAACTTGTCTTCAGACAGTTGACTGAACAACAAAATACCGCCACAGCACATTTTTACACGGAATATAATAAAATTGTAGCAGATGCGACTGTCCAGCTACGACTTCATAAGATATTTTTTTTTTCCACGACACAGGGTGGGACTCACACTACTTTGTACCTGCAACTGAGCAAACGGACAAACGTGTATGCGAGGTTTCGAACCAGAATTGCCTTACTCGATACAAAGTC
Organism: Periplaneta americana; assembly: GCF_040183065.1. Taxonomy (NCBI): domain Eukaryota; kingdom Metazoa; phylum Arthropoda; class Insecta; order Blattodea; family Blattidae; genus Periplaneta; species Periplaneta americana. Next base: position 1,661,587 of record NC_091131.1, on the reverse strand, counting down.
CACAATTTCAATACCTTGTAGCACGTCTTTGTTAAAGGATTGGTACATGAATAAAGCGTTTCATTCCGACCCATCGCACACTCAAAGCGTCCCGATCCCGCCATTAAGATGCGCTTGCAAAGGATTCCTAATAAAGCGGGTCTCGGAGCACTGCGGCCGAGGTTCATGCAAACAGAGAGGCACATCCGCCACCACGTGCCGCACTCTTCAGTGACAGCGTGGAATTCTGCGGACACAAAGAAACTCACGGGGTGAAAATGAGTTGTGAATGCATTCATACATTCTTCTCTACTATGTTTACATACAAGACACGCAATCAAAGGAAGTGGCTTAAACATTTTCATAAGAATATGCACTGTTAGCGGGCCTGCATATAGAAAGATAGTTCCTCATTTTGTTTATGTAAAAATATAACAACTAGGGCTAGGATTTTGATGAAATTGCATCTTTTTTCTAGTAAGCCAGAAACATTGCTGCTTCAGTATTTATATGATATGTGATAAACTGAGTGTTTTAAAACATATTTGTTAGGGCATTTTTTTTTTTCATTTTTTTGCCTGTTTCAACATATAAGAGCATTTTTTTGTTCTATTCGATCATTTTTTAGACATTTTCATTTAATTTTGGCCATAAATCCCCTTTATTAATGTAAAATAATGTCTATTTCCTTTGACATTTTCTCTTCATATTTTGTCCATTAATACCCATTTATTTTGTATAATATTTTAATCGTTTTTCTACACAAATACCTTGCCATTTTAACGTAGTACACCCCATGTAATGGATCAGTCTAACCACCCCTTCAATATATACTCCTCTATACTTGCTAGTTCCGGACAAGAGTGGCCTTGTGATGGACTACATGGAAACTACATCAGGTAAAATAATTAATTAAAGTGTACTACTTAGAAAAATTATGTAAAATTAAATAATTGTAAATGTTAGTACTAGAATTTAATTCAATTACTAGTTTAAAATATATTAAGCAGTACAAAACTTCTTTTCCTACTAAGCCAATTATGTAAGATCAATGTTAGAGCATTTTTAAGGGCATTTTTTAAATATTTTTATATCATAAATGCATTGTTTTTAGGAGATTTTTCATTATTTATAGGTCATCAAAATACTATCCCTAATAATAATAATAATAATAATAATAATAATAATAATAATAATAATAATAATAATAATAATAGGAATAGGAATATAAGTCTACAAAGAAAGTACACAGTTACTAATCAGAGAGGGGATAACTGAAAATTTTATATAAAAGAAATGAGATAATGACGTAATATAAGAACTCTGTGGAGTATTCTGCGACGACTACTAGAGTTTCATCGCCGTATCGAGGCTCGACATACCTTAAAAATGATGCATAACTAGGGTATGTGCATGCTATACTAAACTTTCAGTGTAATTATCTCAGAACTAACTAGATTGCTGTTACCCCCCGTGTGTTTAGTAGGGCAATACAATACTAGCAAAATATTAGTCACAACTTCATCATCTCATATAGTACGGCTATTTATTGTCTAAGGAAATTGTAAACACATCTGCAAAATTTCAATGAAATGTCTAATGCAAATGTTGTTAAAAGATTTGTAAAACTGCGTAAAAAGATCAAATATAAATATTGTAAACAGATTTTCAAAATTTCAGTAAAAATATCAATTATAGATATTGTAAAAATATTTGCAATAGAAGGTCAAATGATACCCGAATACTCAGTTATGCCTTCGGGAAGCTCTAAATGGGAATAAAGCAGCATTCACAAAATGTTCCTTCGGGATAATGCCGTTCACAGTATTGTCCACTGGGGAAATTGTTTTCGGGATAACGACAGAGAATCAATCAACAGTAGCAGTAATGGTCACCCGGGATTGCAACTAGTTGCCAGAACATAGCGACTTCAATTCATCAGCGAAGTGTATGCATTGAGATCTCCATGGATGGAGCTCATGCTATGAAAGCAAACGCTGCTTTCTGCCGACGTTGATTCTGACTGGTTGAAAACTGTAGAAAATGATCGTGATGCACTCAATACGTCGGAAATATAGAGCACTGCAGTCGCTGATCTGTAAGCACGTGAGGACATGCAAGCAAGCCCTTTCATCAACTAAGACCAGACGTGGATTTCAGAAGATATTTCAAGAAGCAACCCTAGCAACACACAAGAATGAATGGAACTACTGTACTCTAAGTAATCTAACATGTTTGTGAATTCAGTAGATCTATATAGTAGACCTATAGCTTTGTTTGTAATGAATTTAAATAGTACTGAATCTTGTATTACCTGAAATCAAGTAACCAAGTAGCTTTCCTAAGTGTCCTGAGAAAAATCTGCTTCATAATTAAAGTCAGTCTTTTCCATTATGATACACGGAGTGAAGCATAAGTAATTCCATTAATTTATAGGAGTTATTCTTTGAGCTGTTTGAAACACAAGACTTTAATACAATTTTGCTCGTGTTTGCTTCCTTTCCAGATAAAAATAGTTTTATATGAAATATTTCACAGCATATTTTGGGAAAGCCATTGATTTAATTCCCAATATGCTCAATCAATTGAAGAGAGCAGTGTATTTTGATAATAAATTATTGTAAGAATTTTAGATTAGTCCTTTACACGTGCAGAAATTTAATCTGAACAAATGTAACTTTTCGTTCTACAGATGAATTTTTAAATGTTATATTTGCTCGTGTCAAGTTTCTGCACATTTCAGAGACAAAACTAAAATTCTTTACCACAATACACTGCTCTCTTAAACTGACTGAGCATAATGGGAATTAAATCAATGGCTTTCCCAAACCACGCCGTGAAATATTTCATATAAAACTATTTTTATCACGGAAAGGAAGCTAAAACGAGGAAAATTGTATTCAACTTTTTTGTTTGAAATATCTCAAAGAATAGCCCCCTGAATTAATTACATTACTCACGGTTCACTGTGTATAATGATGCCAGAAATCCTGTTCAGTTTCATTATGGTCTTTGTCAAGATTCGAAAGCGGCAGCAAATCGTTACACAATACAATATGATAACACTACTGTCAGAAGAGAACCATGACGTCACTCGTACTGCAGCCCAGTAGTAAGAGGCACAATACTGGCGAACACTTTGTCCATAATATAGCCTATTAGAAGTTATTACAAGACACACAAAGCGATTTATAAGAACTTCAAACGAATAATTACAGAGATGTACAGGGACATCATTTTATTATTACTAACATTTCTAATATTAACCTCTTCCCATACTATTTATTTTACCAGTTTTGTGAAAAAAGGTCATATTTTTTATTTTCGTAAAGAGGTCATTTAATATTGCAGAATCACTGTACATCACTAATTTTCTTACATACTTAAAAAATCACTATGAAATAGACAATGGGACTCAAACGAGTTAACTCAGCTTAATAAATGTTGACACAAGTTAGCAACCCGAGTTAACTCGGGATAATAAGGGAAGTGGTTAACCTGGCTATACCCTTGGATCAACGATTAAAAACCGGAAAAACCGTTTGCTATCTCCTTCCACGATTGGAGTTTGATGATACTGACGTAATATACAAACAAATCACTTTACTAGGTATAGGAAGGAAGAAAAGTAGTTGATCCATTTACGTAAACTAGGAAGTATCGCGATTTTGAGTTTGATAATTTTCATTAGGTTTTTGTTTAATCAAAATACAGTACAGTATTAACAATGATTGTTTTTACTCACAAACTGAGCTATTCATTCGCACGTATTCATTATGCAGTGTATATTATACTGTCTACAGCACATTAGCGTACAATATAGAGAATGAAGTTAAATTGAAAAATAAACATAATATGGATAATTAAATACATTTTTTTTTAATTATGGCCGTTCATTTCGATACAGGCCTCAGTTGTAATGTGCATATTATCACACTATAGACTATTGTCCGTAATTCCAATTACCAGGTTCGTGCTTCGTATCAGTAACTCATGTCGAAATAATTCTATACCTACTCTATAAAAGAGTACCTTACGTACTGTAAATTCAATCTTCACTTCTGCCCGTTCCGAAAAGATAAAATTACTCAGACATGCTATCTACTGTCCGTCCAAGTGGTTACGTCGCAGCGTAGTAGAAAGGGAGGAAATCACGTGACAGTTAATTATTTAACGAGGCCCTTTTATTTAATTTATTTTGAACAATTGTATGGGTGTAATATTACGTAGACGTCCAATTCCTGACAGAAGTTACTGTTCTCAGAAAAGAGCTAAGACAGCCCAGCCACTAGCATTTACAGAGAGGCGAATAGAAGCAGGTGAGGGAAACCGGGATGCGACGTAGGCAAATGGAAAATGATGCAATATTGAAAGCTCTTTCGTCACTGGAAAACGCGAACATGTTTTGGAACGTACTGTTTACTATGACCGTAAGGCTACTATGACTGTATACGCGGTCTTGGATCTGTGTGGAGGACGGTTGAACTTTATTAGTAGAAGGGGTGGGAGTGAAGTACATTAAAAAACTCAGATACAATAAAAATTGAAGTAAAAATAAAATGATGTCCCTGTACTTGCGCCGTGAAATTCATAAATTAAGAGATGAACCTATGTTATTAGAAACTATGAAGAATGTATTTTGTCTGGTACACGGAGTGTTCATGTTATCTCGGTATTTTATGTCTGCATGTTTTAAGAAAACATATAGGCTACATTTTATTGCGGGCCTAGCCTCAAGGAAACACGGCGATGGTGGTTCTGTTCTGGTTTAGTCCTGTGGGATGGTAAGTGTCCAATTTCGGATCACAACCCCGTCCCGTTGTCCCCGTTGCCGCTCACATACACAGCGCTGTTAAATGAGTATTTGCTGGAACACTGTTTTATTAACACCTGAACTATTTGTATGAACTGTCGGTAAATATTTAACACAACTGCAATGTACATAATCCATTACGTGGAGTGCTTGCGAAACATGACTGCACGCGCGAAATTTGTTATCCAGTTTCTAGGCGGGTAGCAAAAAGTGTTGCAGCACCTTCGCCATTACGTGCCTACTCATGTATTACGTTTGATTTATTTGGCTATAGTTGAATCTGTTATCCAATATGGTGTAACTGGATGGGGAGGCATTACAAAAAATTGCTCTTCTTCCTCTAATTATGTTGCAAAAACGTATAATCAAAATTTGTTTGAAATCCAAAAATTTGATCCATTCTGAATTGAATGTTTTTAGAATTGACCAAATTTATAAATACTCTTTAATTAAATTCTATCATTAAAATAGAATAAAATTTGTAGCTCAGCCACATGATCATAATACAAGACGAAATGAAATTCTTAAATTAGTTGAACCTAAATGTTTCACATCTGCTGCTTTACTACACAGTACAAATTATGGTCCACGTCTATATAATTCGATAATAAAATTTCATCCAGAATTGACTACTTTAAGCAATGAAATTTTCAGATCCAGAATTAAAAAATTTATATGACAGACTTCCCCGTATTATATTATGTACCGTGTATTGTAAAACAAGTTTATTTCTATCCTAAGTGTATTTTTTCTATCTTATCTTGGTTACTATATCAACATGACCTGCACTAATTATACTACTAATAATAATTTAATATTAATCCACCAATCTCAACATCGTGTCTCTTTTCACTCAGTTATTACTAATATTATTATTACTAATTTTATTATCATCTTTATGTGAGCTTTTTCCTTAAGTATTCTGTCTACAAAGTATGTATATCTATGTAACGGAACTGTCCCCGAACACGAGCTTTGCTCTTTCGGGGTACTCTAATGTAACGTTTTTATGTATATGTTATTATTAAATAAATCTAAATCTAAACCTAAGGCCTGTGTCAGTGTTCCATCTCTCTGCACAACCGAGTCCGCTAACACAAATAAAGAATAAATTGCAATCATTCTTTAATTTTTTCTTCTGCTCCGAAAGCATCCAGTCATCTACACATTTGTCGCCATCTTTGTCTTCACTCTCCCAATGCACGAAGAACAAACAAAGCCATTTTGGTGCTACAACATCGATTTCGAGATTTGCACAGCTTCAGCATCCGAAATTTCTGCGAAAACTTCTTCACATTAAATTATATTAGAAGAGGTACTGGGTGTTCAGTTCAAAGCGTGTCATGGCTCGCTGTATGCCGTCATGTGGCTACTCGATGAGCCTAGAGAATTCAATCTTCCTACACTTCCGCAGAGGCGTATTACTTATGTGCCAGAGAACTTGTCTAGCAAGTACGGCGTTCATTCTGAAGAGTACTTACCGATACGTATGGTAACGCCGGTAGTGGCAGGAATGTGAACTGTTTCGAAACATGTACTGAGGTGAGTTTTTTCTTACTGTCGGGATATGGGGAGAGGGTTAAGACGATTACTTACGTATTTGTTGACATTAACTTGGATGGTCAAAATGGACACGGAGCATTTGATTTGTGTTGTGGAATGTTGCCGTACGCAACCGATGATAACAAATACCCTCCGTACGACTTGGCCGCGCAAAACACAGTTCGAAAGAGGTTATGGTAGCACACAGACCGTACAGACCGCCATCTGTTGCTACGACGTTCAAGTTATACCGTACACGTTCTCAAGTTCAGATTGAACGCCTTGATTAATAGGCAACTTCTCTGACACAAAAGCTGAAACTCGCTTCAAATCGCTGACTCATCAACAGTGACGTCATGACACACTTTGAAATGAACGCCCAGTAGTAGGAACAGTAGTACACCTGTTAGTATTAGCAGCAGTAGCAGTTGCAGTAGTAGTAGTAGTAGTAGTAGTAGTAGTAGTAGTAGTAGTAGTAGTAGTAGTAGTAGTAGTAGTAGTAGTAGTAGTAGAAGTAATCATAAACCAGGACACTAGATCCATAGCTACATTTCTCCAGAACGAAGCCATTCTTCGCTTAAAATCTCCCGACTCTCGGTCGGATTTGAACCCGAAACCTCGAGGCCAGCGGCCAGCCTGGTAGCCTAAGACGCAGACGATGATAAGCTTAGTGTCCGCTTGAAACTTAGCCGAGATGATCTTAGTGACCAGATCCGAATTATGACAAATGATTCCAAATCAACCAATGATCATCAAAGGATGTAGTGTACATTACAGCCATCAGATACAAAATTACTCCTATTCTTTTTGTATATAGGGTTATATAGATAGAGAAGAGTCCCTCATTTTAAAGATTTGGTGGCTACTAGCTGTAAAACTCCTTGTTATGCGTTGCTGAATTTCCACGGAATCAATTTTTTACGAAGATCATCTTTACATATGCCACAATTTTTTTTTACAGTCATGTTACTTATTTCATACGTATTTACACTAAAATAATTACATATACAAAACATAAATAATAATGAATATAGATAGATAGATAGCTTTATTGATATTGTTCACAAAAGTACAAAACTTAATAATTTAACAAAAGATCTATATACAAATGTAGTTCTACATAATAAATATACAATTTCCTAAACTAATTAATCTATCGCAAATGACAATAATTCATTGGTTCAAACTTGCACTTACGTCTTGTTAATAATGAATATATAACTGCCTATAAATGTCGATTTCGGTAAAAAAAATAGACCTATTACAACTGTTTACTCTTTAATTATATTCTGATGTAGCTACCTAGTGAAACCGCAGATTACATCTAGGCTAATTCCACAAAATATTTTACTTTATGCAATTTGTAAATTATGCTTTTGCATGCAAATCAAGAAATAATAATAATAATAATAATAATAATAATAATAATAATAATAATAATAATAATAATAATAATAATAATAATAGATATTTTGTATTCGACAGATATTGGAGAATAAATGGGAGTATAAGGGTACAGTGCATCAGTTATTCATAGATTTCAAAAAGGCATATGACTCGGTTAAGAGAGAAGTTTTATATGATATTCGTATTGAATTTGGTATTCCCAAGAAACTAGTTCGATTAATTAAAATGTGTCTCAGTGAAACGTACAGCAGACTTCGTATAGGTCAGTTTCTGTCAGATGCGTTTCCAATTCACTGTGGGCTAAAGCAAGGAGATGCACTATCACCTTTACTTTTTAACTCTGCTCTAGAATATGCCATTAGGAAAGTCCAGGATAACAGAGAGGGTTTGGAATTGAACGGGTTACATCAGCTGCTTGTCTATGCGGATGACGTGAATATGTTAGGAGAAAATCCACAAACGATTAGGGAAAATACGGGAATTTTACTGGAGGCAAGTAACGAGATAGGTTTGCAAGTAAATCCCGAAAAGACGAAGTATATGATTATGTCTCGTGACGAGAATATTGTACGAAATGGAAATATAAAAATTGGAAATTTATCTTTTGAAGAGGTGGAGAAGTTCAAATATCTTGGAGCTACAGTAACAAATATAAATGATACTCGGGAGGAAATTAAACACAGAATAAATATGGCAACAATGGAATGAGCATGTATCTCGAATGGAAGAGGATAGAATTGCGAGAATCGCCAGGGATAACTACCCATCCGGAAGAAGATCCCCAGGAAGACCATTAAGCAGATGGAGAGATACTCTGGATTAACAGGCTGGAAGCCTAGAGAGAAGAGAAGAAGAAGAAGAAGAAGAAGAAGAAGAAGAAGAAGAAGAAGAAGAAGAAGAAGAAGAAGATAAATATGGGAAATGCCTGTTATTATTCGTTGAGAAGCTTTTATCATCCAGTCTGCTGTCGAAAAATCTGAAAGTTAGAATTTATAAAACAGTTATATTACCAGTTGTTCTTTATGATTGTGAAACTTGGACTCTCACTTTGAGCGAGGAACAGAGATTAAGGGTGTTTGAGAATAATGTGCTTAGGAAAATATTTGGGGCTAAGAGGGATAAAGTTACAGGAGAATGGAGAAAGTTACACAACGCAGAACTGCACGCATTGTATTCTTCACCTGACATAATTAGGAACATTAAATCCAAACGTTTGAGATGGGCAGGGCATGTAGCACGTATGGACGAATCCAGAAATGCATATAGAGTGTTAGTTGGGACGCCGGAGGGAAAAAGACCTTTAGGGAGGCCGAGACGTAAATGGGAAGATAATATTAAAATGGATTTGAGGGAGGTGGGATATGATGATAGAGACTGGATTAATCTTGCTCAGGATAGGGACCAATGGCGGGCTTATGTGAGGGCGGCAATGAACCTCCGAGTTCCTTAAAAACCAGTAACTAACTAAGTAATAATAATAATAATAATAATAATAACAACAACAACAACCTTCAGTCATTACTTTCGTTTTTATTAGACATTACAAGAACTACAAAAGGGTAGTTTTCAAGTTTTCAAAGTACTCTACAAAGATTTGTTAAAACTTGAAACACGGGCAGCCTGGGCACACAGCCGCGGAGAGGAGAAAACCATCAACTTTAGTTACAACAAAGGAAATTGAGCACAGGAGAAGATCTAAGAAAAAAAAAAGGAGAAAGAAAGCCATTGCAAGTCGGTAAGCTGGAGAGCGAAGCCTCGAGGGTAGGAAAGAGGGGGTTGAAATACTGGCGAGGCGGTGGTAACGGCTGCGGTAACCAATGGTAACAAATAAACATACTACAAAATGTAATAAAAGCGCCGAACAATTTGCTCGTCTGGAAAGGCGTGAATCGACGGGTGAACACAAAACAAGAACGCATCGCAAGCTGTCTGCCATCTTGAGTGCTGCCTCATTAAAATAAAAATGAAGCTTTCCAATTAAAATAAGAACAGTATCATCGATCTCACATCCGCTCCCTTGATGAAGGCTTCATGAAATGAGTCCAATGGCCATTAAGTGGTTTTCATTTTAGACTATAGTTCTAATGTGACGTTTCAATCTCGAAATGATCTGCTTCGGGTTCAGATATTGCCACTTTCAATTGTAAAACTTAGAAATGCTAATTGCGGTTACCAAGATACGAGATTGTTCCAGGTGAAAGGTTTTGGAATATATCAATAAGCCTAAAGGCTCATTCACAATGAAAATTAAACATAACGTAAGCGTTAACTTAACGTTACAGTAAAATCAAGACGTCATACCATCATTCACGATGGGAACATAAACATAACAGCAAACATACTTGGTAACCATGGAAACATAACGACGCCATTTCCTCATATTGTGTCGTATACTTCAGCGCTCCACGATTGTGTTCTGTTTGCAAATCACGTAAGCATAAGCATGAAAGTTTGGAGTTTGCAAACTTTCATGTTAACGTCTTACGGTAATGTTTATGTCAATGCTTATGTGAATCATTGATCCCATTTCGTAGCCTGTGCGCAAATTTCTGTTTTTATGTTACGGTTATGTTTAATTTTCGTTGTGAATGGGCCTTAACTCTGTATCCACTCGTTCCCAACTCATAGTGATGGGTGCCGCAAGAAACAAACTGAAACGGGTATTAGTCTAATATCACTGGAGACGAATCTCGTACTTGGCTGTCAAATGATCAGTCAATCATACAGTCAGTCAATCCAAATTATCCAGCCTGTACACCCATCAGATAGCCTAACCTAACCAATCAGTCACGATCTGAATGTTAGATCACAGCACATTCTATTAGGTATGCCTTAATTTTCTGGGGAAATGGTAGCAAAATTGGGAGTGTCTTGATTTTTCAAAAGAAAGCCATTAGAATTCTATGTCAATCAAACTATCTTGAACATTGTCGACCTCTTTTCAAACAATCACAGATATTAACTCCATATATATATATATATATATATATATATATATATATATATATATATATATATATATATATATATATATACGACCTAGTCCTTTACACTCGACAAAATGTAGACAATTACTCATTAGTAGCCAATATACATGATCATGAAATTAGAAATAGTGAACAAATTAATATCCCATGCTGTAGATTACATAAAACTAGTACAATTTTTTGTCATGGGGATGAAATTATATAATAAGCTTCCTAGTCAATGTTATAAGTTACCAACCAATAGTTTCAAAGCTAGATTTTATAATTGGCTTTTAATTAATCCTTTCTACTCTATAGATGAGTTTCTTAACATAAATTCATACGAAATTGTTTTTTAATAAATAAAGTTATTTACATTTAGTTACAATTATTACAATTATTACATTAACAGTGAAGTGTTTTCATTAATTTTAGAGTTTCAAAATGTTTTGTGTTTTCATTCTAATTAAACTTTACTGTTTTCAATTATATGTGTATTTTCAAATGTATGTTTTTTCCCCTTCCTTCTGTATTGTGACGAAGCCTATCACTGTTTGTTTAATGGCTTAATAAATTGAATTGAATTGAATTTCGGGATCTCCACTTCACAACAATGCAATTATTATTCAGCACTAGGGACCGAATTAATATACACTAAAAACCGCAAAATATGTAGGCACTTATGCACTTAAAAGCCAGTATATATGCACTAAGAATAACAAAATATACATTGTTAAAATTGAGAAAAAATTATTTTACGCAATTTCTTATTATTCATATTTTTCTGTTATACATAAGAAAATCGAGACAGCATCAGTTGCTAACGTTACGTGTCCTTCAACCACTGCTTAGGCAGTGCACTTCTGACACATTTTCGTCAGACATCGTTGATAAAATTATAATTCAAAATTTGTCATTTTCTTGCGGCTGAGCTGTTCTAAAATACAATACACTCTACACACTGTCCAAAGTTCTAAGACTTGTCACCACAGTAAAATGAAATATTCTGATTTACGACATCGGCAAATAGAAGAGAGAGAAAATTGCATTATCGTGTCTATATTACTGTTCACAGGCAGCGAAATTCGAGTTTAGCGATCTCGAAGAAGTCTATCAACATTTCCTGCAACTTCTGCACCGATCATATTGCAGCGTTTTCGTGATAACCAGGCTTCGAGACTTCGGACCCAATAGAGCAGTTCAGTGGGAAATCCGCATTAACGGCGTACTAAGTATAGTGGTAAAGCGTAAAGTGGGTGGGGGTACTGTAGAATAAATGCCAACAAATACGCAAAGAAAAAAAGCTCTGGATTTGAAGGTTCTGAGGAATAATTTGGTTTTCATACAAACTGTGTCTGAAACTATTACACGGTTAGAAAAGTCGGAGCAAGAGATGCCGGAAGCCCTCAAATTAATTTAGAAAATGATGCAGAAAATTAATGAGACATCAAGTACACCGGTTACTGAACGTGTAAAACAGAAGTGGAAATCAATTTTATGTAAAAATAACGGATATGGAACATTGTGTAATATAAACAGCAAATTAGTGGACATAGAGTCACCCGAGAATAAAGGACTGTCTCTTAGAGACTGCAATGATGTTAGGTTTTTTTTCGTTTTGTTTTTGTTGAGCGCAGCTTTTTACAGTATAAACTTTATTTGGCAGATAACCGAAAAAGATTTGCGTTTGAGACACTGAGAATGTATCTTGTAGTACATTGCACTTCCTAAAGACGACCAATAGGATAAATGAAGAAATTAAAATTGCTACATGTTTATTTCCACCATTAACACTGTGTATAATTAAACACAAATGCTTATAAAAGACAGGAGAATAAATGCTTTTCACATTCTTTTGACATTGTCATTGTGTAATGTATATTTACTTTCAGAATGTACATATGTGTGTTTCCCCATACTACCGTACTCTACTCTAAATAGCAACGTTGTTACCTTAACACATCTCTATCTACCTGCAGCGAGTCAACAACCTATAGTACATGCACAGTAAACTTATTGTATCGGATCCAAAATCTCGAAGCCTGGTGATAAGTGTCAAAATCTTAAGCACGTGCGAAGTGAACAACACGAAGTCTTCCTGCTTTGATCGTCCGTGCTTTTAATCTCAACTTTCAACCATCACAACGTTCCAATATTATACAACTGCACAGAGTTAGAAATGTATTTAATTAGAGTGCTTTGGTTATTTAACGACGCCGTATCAACTACTCGGCTTTAGCGTCGATGGAATTGGTGATAACGAGATGGTATTTGGCGAGATGAGACCAAGGATTAGCCATAGATTAGCTGACATTCTCTTTATAGTTGGGGGAAAACTCGGAAAAATCCCAAGCGGGAATCGAACACACCCCCGAGCGAATCTCCTGATCAGCCGACTGAGTGCGCAGGTAGCATACTTCACTGAGTGCCGCCGACACAGTCTGCATGTGTGCCCAATGTCTGCGTTTCTTCTGTATTCTGAATTATGGTGTAAGCACCAGAGTGCTAAAATATAACAAAACTTACTTTGGAGATGCGTTGGAAGCTGAAATATGCATTAACCCCTTGAATATGCATTACGCACTATAAAATCTTCACCGTTGGTTACAAAATTTGTACTTTTGTTATTTAATAATTTGAAATGCATACATATAATGGCAGCATGCAATTTGAAACTAGGGGATAAAAAACGCGACAACGCTAAAATCCGCCCCCTACTTGTCACATAGAATTAGGGGCTGCAAGATGATAAACACGTTTAAGAACAGATTAAAGGATAGCCTTACTAGTAAGTCATTCTGTCTGATCTTTTATGGTTATTGATTACACGTCAAATTCTTTTCGTACATTTTCATTCTAATAGTTCCAATCTTCATTGTTCTCACCGTAATTTCTTTCTATTAAGTAACATTAGTTCTATGCTACAAGCAGCAGTTACCAGTCGAGGACAAGTTTGCGCCCAGCTTTAGCGAGGCTGACAATTAAGGTATACGTACACCTTTACATACAAACAATTTTGTTTTGTATAATTTTGCTCTGTAAAATTTTTATACAATTGAGAATGGTACCAGAAAGAGAATGAAGTGAACAGATCCCTTGGAATTATGTCTAAATTGTTTATAAAAATTATTTGTTGATAATTTTGACATGAAACTTGAAACATGATAGCTCACGCATTTTTTAAGATAGAGCCACAGTTTTTTCACTGTTTTATAGCTAAAACTAATCTTTAGTGCCTGACATACAGCTATTTTTCATTTTTATTTACATTAATTAAATATTAACATATATGTAACTTATACTAACATTTTATGTTGCATAAATCATGTAAAAATCCATAGATAATTATTAATTATATTAATGTTATTTTACTCATTGTCAGGCACTGGGGGACATTCCGAGCCTCAAAATGACACCAATATCTTCTTTGGTATCACCATATTTGACTGAGATATCATGTTTAAAAGAATTAAATATTCTAAAATTACTATTTGCAGGAAATGAGCCACAAACTTTCAGAGCCTAGAAGACTGCATCATCATATGTCACCCCTTAACCAGCTTCATGTCGGTCCAGTTTCAGCTTCTTTCTGCCTCTCAAATACCTCCTCCTTGTTTTAACTTCAGGTGTTGAATGTTTTTTTTGGCATTTTTGTCCCTATTTCCATTGATGCAACAAATCCTGCGATGGTGTTTGTCCCAGGGTTTATACCAATCCTCCTCAGAATTTTAATTTCTACTTTTGGACTCTTATTAAAATGACGTACAACATCAATGACACACAGATTTACAGTTTTATGACTAACAGTAAAAGATTATAAATTACTTCATTATATTACAAAGTTTTTTCAATCTAATGATCATGCCCAGATATATATGCATCTATTTCGGGACTAGAAACAAGTTTATTTTACAAGCAATGCTGGACGAGGAGATTGACTGCTACGAAGATCACTCCAAAAGTAATGCACTCCAAAAGTAAGTGACCGTGGCTGATGACGCAGCATTTTGGAAAATGGGACTTATCTGAAAAACCATAAGACATAAATCGAAAATTCTTATATCAAATTAAAGAGGAGAAAATTCTCTATTAAAATAGTTATATTTTGAAAATTCTAATTTTTCATTTTTTGCGTTTTGTGGGTGTACATATACCTTAAGTCCGAGAATGGTCAAATCTGCTTACATTCCGAATTGAATATAATATTTTTCCCACTTCTACGTAAAAAATATTATGTTTTCAACAATTAGCTTGGATTTACATCTGTTAATATCACTGAACGCGTTTCAGTATCTTTTTGTTTTATTACATTGTTTGTTGCTATAGAAGATGTAAAACTGTTTACACATACAGAAGTGTGGCAAGCATTTTGAAAATTGTATTGTAGTTATTAAAATTATTTCAGTTGATGATAAAGAAGCATCAAGGGCTGCTTGTGAGTTTTACTGCAGCAGAAATGAAAAAAAAAAAAAAAAAAAAAAAAACGATATGAACGTTCGTACAAGA
This sequence comes from Periplaneta americana, assembly GCF_040183065.1. Taxonomy (NCBI): domain Eukaryota; kingdom Metazoa; phylum Arthropoda; class Insecta; order Blattodea; family Blattidae; genus Periplaneta; species Periplaneta americana. Next base: position 1,646,374 of record NC_091131.1, on the reverse strand, counting down.
TGGCGCGGTGTTAAGGAGACGATTATTTGTAAACCTCTTTGTTGGCATATTTCTTTGAAAAGTCGGAAATAGTAAACTAACCGGTTAGTTTGTGGTGTGAATATTCTATGTTTAAGGCAATTGTTTTTATTGAGGATAATATTGACATATCAAATAATAATATTCATGTAAATGTTGTGACCAATATTAATAGATGTGATAATTGCAATTGTTTCTATAAATTTCAGTTGACGGCAGAAGAATGAATGAATGTATTTTGGCATTTGTTTTTACTTACCTCCCGTTGCCTGTAGAAATCAAAGAAGTGACGGTGAATTAGACTTCCTTCCTTAGAATCAGTGTTATAAGAATAGGATATACTTATAGAGTAGAAGTGAAAATAGTACATTATGCAACGAGCCTATAATGGTAGTAATTAAGACGCGAGTATGTTTATGAAACGAGCGCAAGCGAGTTTCATAATTTTCATACGAGCGTCTTAATTACCATTACAGTCAACTTTCATACGACTTTTTATGCTCGACCATATTTCTAACTTAAAATTATTCATAAGTATTCATGTTATTCTTATCTGAATGAGGAGCGGAACTGACCTTGTGCAATATCTCGTAAATTGTGAGATGTGCGCAGACGCGAAAGTATTGATTTTTTCCGAGAAACAAATATCGACACTGACCTTGATATAATCTAGAGAGTAATATAAACATTAATCTTGATATAACCTTGAAATTTAATTAGACATTGAAAAACGAGATGACAAATTGAATTTATGTGAATATTATTTACAATTAACGCTAATTATTATAGTAACAGAACTAGTTGTCTTTCGATTGCATATCCGAGAATAATCGATACTTGCACTTTCATATTGCTACAATGGTATTTTCTGATTGGTGGAACACCTCAACTTTAATGAATAGGTGTACTTTAATGAGGTCCATTAAAGGGCTACTACCAGGTGTATAATTACTACATTTCGGCATGGTCGAGCATAATAGTACATTATGCAACGAGCCTATAATGAAGGTAATTAAGAAGTGAGTATGGATATTTATGAAACGAGCGCAAGCGAGTTTCATAATTTTCATACGAGCTTCTTAATTACCATTATAGGCGAGTTTCATATGACTTTTTATGCTCGACCATATTTCTAACTTGATATTATTCATTTTAATTGTATCTGACCTTCAGCAATGTTCCGTATGTTGTGAGATGTGCGCAGATGCGAAAGTATTGATTTTTTCCGAGGAACAGATGTGCACATTGACCTTGCTAGGCCATAAGAACCTACAGAGATAACATTGAAATTAAATTAGACATTGAAAAACGAGATGACAAATTGAATTTATTTGAATATTATTTACAATTAACGCTAATTATTATAGTAACAGAACATAACCTTCTGCGACAGTATTGGATTTCCAGCCTCCGTGACTTTTCGCTAATTCTCTTTCGATTGCATATCCGAGAATAATCGATACTTGCGGTTTTATAACGGTAGAAAGCTGACCTGTCATTGGCTGAGCAGTTGTAACCTGAGTCGTCATTGGCTGAAAGACCTGACCTTTAATGAGTAGGTGTACTTTAATGACATGCATTAAAGGTCTGCTACCAGGTGTATAATTACTACATTTCGGCATGGTCGAGCATAAAATACATTAATAGCCTACTTTATGTATTATAGGCTATACAGTACGAATGTCCACTCAATATGCATGCGTACTTTTTCCTGGTTGAGTAGAAGAGAGGCTTGTAGATATTAACTCTGCAGGTAAGATGGGCTAAATGATGATTATTATTACAATTATTATTCTACTAATTATCGATCCTCGCGCTCACCTAATACTCCATTAATGCCAACGCCGCTCGGCACAATAGTCGTGCTGGTTGACGTGTTAGCCATTGGATTCAAAGCACTGAACGAACTGCCTGTCTGCCCCGTATGTATGAATGAATTCAATTATTACGTCATATTCGATTAGTCCGGCATTTCCATTCCTCTCGCATGCAGCCAAGGTGCAATGAAACGAAGGGCTGTTTTTTAATTGCTTCCCACCCCTCTCATATTTGCCGCATTGTTCGCCAGCTTCTTGAAAAGAGGAAAGAAGGGCTTGCGCGCGCACGCAGACCAGATTAAAGGCAGATAGGGCACAATGTCGCTGACGTCATAATACGGAGAAGAATCCTCATCAATTTTAGCAGAGAAACTTGAGTTCGATGCCGGAAATGAACTCTCTCTCCCTCTCGTCTTTTCTTCCTGCCACTTAATCTTTTTTCTACTTGCCTTCTCTCTCATAGGCCTGCATGAAAGTCAAGAGCAACTGAAATTCATTCGAAGCACAGTTTATCAACTGGGGCCTATGCAATATTTTATGAATATGAAGTTAAATGCTTCCGCCATATTCTTCTCCAGGCAGTAACACCCTCACAGCTTCTAAAATCCGTATGTTTTGTGGGCATAGGACAAAGCAATTTAATATTGTCACAAGAAATCTATGTAGCACCGGCGTAGCTCAGTCGGCTAAGGCGCTTACCTACCGATCCGGAGTTGCGCTCGGGCGCGTGTTCGATTTCCGCTGCGGTTAATTACCTGGTTGGGTTTTTTCCTAGGTTTTTCCTAACCGTCAGGCGAATGTGGAAGAGAAGGCCTGATGGCCTTAACTACACCAGAATAAATAAATAAATGTCAGGTAAATAATCTATAGCGAATCCTCGGCCTCATCTCGCTATCACCAATCTCACCGACGCTAAATAACCTAGTAGTTGATACAGCGTCGTTAAATAACCAAGTAAGTATGAAATCTATGTACAAAAGGAATAAAGAAATAACTTAATCAGTGGGTCACGTTAGAAATCAGCAGCTCTGACAATTTCCAAAACAAGGGAACCAACATCAGGCCTGACTTGGTAACTATAAACGATATTCTCTTGTTTTCAGTTTGTCAAAGTCTACATTTCTTACGTTTCGAAATAAACAATGAAAGATGTTGTGAAATAATGGAACTGTGAATTGCGCAGCAAATTCTTAGCTATACTTGTAGCAAGTTGTCCTGGCTTTGAATGTCCGCATTTGGATACCCGGTATTTCCTTCCCTTTTCTTCACGTCTTAATCAATTTCCCAGTTTTATTTTGACGTCTTTGTTTCATCCCTTCATCGTAATTTTCTGCTCCATTTGTCTTGTTATTTTCCCGTTTTTATATTTCTGTTCTAACCGGCTATCCTTCTTCTTCTTCTTCTTCTTCTTCTTCTTCCTCTGTTTCTATACATTAATTGGGTTGTGTTCCATAGATTTTTTCCAAATTTCTTTGTAGCAAAAGAGGAGACTTTGGACAAAATTTCGTCCATCATGTCATTCACGTTCACCTATGGTTCATCGACACTATATTATAAACCCCTAATGAACCAGCAGCCACCGCCATTTCCAGAATCATCATCATCAAACGACAACAACTACTACAATAATAATAATAATAATAATAATAATAATAATAATAATAATAATAATAATAATAATAATAACAATAATAACAACAATATTCGTTAAGCATAAATATGACTTTTAGTATTACTAAACGCATAAGGTCTAGTTTTCATTAGCAGAGTTAGCTTTAGAGTAACTTGGGCAAGTACTAACTACCCTTTCAACTTACCAATACAAACGTAACTAGCAGAGTACTTGATCACGGTAGAGTAGAGTAAGATTGCACAGCGGGATAGTAACTACCACTCGCCTCCCTCACCACTGATTTTAAGTCTACTCTACCGGCACTGTACTAATGAAAACAGGTTTGGTATAGTAGAGTGTACTGTTTATGAAGATACCGCCACGTGTTTGGCGCTTTTTTCTTAGTTTTGTTTTGTTATGGTGCTTGAGTGGGAGCTGAAATGAATTTTGGTAATTTATAAACCAAAAAAATATATGTGAATTGCTTTTTGGCATATTATTTTTTAGCATTACTTGGTACATACATGCAAATTTTCAAAGCTCTAGTGTAAGTAATATCGGCATTATTAACTCTTCATATTAATATTTTGATATCAATATAATTCCTGTCTTGTGCTACAGTTTTACAGGCTTTTTATTAATTTTTTCCTCAAGGTAGCCTATGACATGATGAAACATAATTGGCATTTAGTTCGCTCAAGCTGTAATTACGTTTTGAATTTAAAATTATTTAATTTATTCATTTCAAAATGTAACAAAAAAAATCATGCCTATTACGGAATTAGACATTTTTAGGCCCAATAATACTTTATACTATGCAATATTGAATGCCAACTATCGAATATCGGAGTACACTGAACCAGCAGACAGAACAATATATCAATAAATGTGGGAGTAAATATATTCTGAAAAAGTGAATGCGTAGAAAACATTTAAACCAAAGTTTAAATCCATTCTACATACAACCTGAAACTCTGCTATCAGTTGGACACATATAGGCTATGTAGTATCTGAAACGGACTCTTTGTCTCAGTGTGCAAACAAGTATTAGAAAATTAAGGAAAACCACAGTAATTTTGAAATAAAGAGAGAAGAAGCCTTGCAGAGGGAGTAGGCATGACAAATCGTTGCATTTAAAGACGTAGTGCACGACTTTAAAAATGGCGGTAGAAACACCTGTTAGAAGCGGAATATGCAAGTGAAATGATTCACAACAATATTTATAATCCAATATAAAATTCCATAAATCGCATTTCTAGACCATACATACATACTTCTCAGTTTAGTCCACCTTAAAAAATTAAGGGCCGTATTCATAGACATTTTTAGCGCGGGCTTCCGGTGGATGATCAGCGTTTTTCGTATTCATAAACCAGTGTTAGCGATAGGATATGATTTGAATTCTGTACTAGTAACCAGTGGATAGCCGGGGCTAGCTTAGTACGCTCGTAGCGCGTGCTGCGAAATGTCTATGAATAGCACCCTAAGTGGCCTGAGTTGGAGACAGTTTTTTAAGTGATCATCTAAAGCACTGTCTCGTAGTTTTCCGGGGTAATTCTCAAGGACAATTTATGAAATATACTATATTATATTATATAAATTGTATTATCTCCCTCATCAGTAAATATAAATATATACGAATAGTCATACAACGTCTACAAAATGTCAATATCAAGCTGCTGCTGATGATTTGATGAAAAATGTCTTGTACGACCTCTTCAGCAAGTTCCTCCATGACTGTGCACTCTGATCCAGTCTCTAACCCACACTTTCTTTGTTCTGTTCCCTTCTTCCTCGAGATCTGAAGTCGCTTCCCTAATCAAAATTTGAGCAATAGTGTTTCAAAGACTTCCTTACAGCAAAATGATGACCACTGAGTTAATTTTTGTGATTTAAATTTTGCGCTCTACGACTGTAACCTAACCATATTACTTTCCTCTTGCGTGTGAACGAGTGCTCTACCAAATTCGATAGAGTAGAGTAATTCGGATAAAAGGTATTCAGTTTACTCTCCTGCTAACTGCATTAATGAAAACTAGGCATAAGGGCTTAATGCTAACTCGACAGCTGTTAGGCCCGTAACACACTTGCAGAGTTTTCGCCAGCGAGAAATGTGTTGCGAGAAAATTAAAAATTTGATAACATGGATTCAAATGGACGTCCACACACTGGAAGAGATTCTCGCTCGAGGCAAAAACCTCGCGCGAGTTTCTCGCTGGGATCGGTAGCTCAGCGAATTTTCTTGACGCATTTATCAAAGATGTTTGACATTTATACTCTTTATGACGATTGAATGTAGAAAAAGATATCACAGGTGGCGATGAATTGTATTGTTTTTATTTGAAAATGAGGAAAGATGGCTGATAATTGCAGTCAGAAACTTATCGAACTTCTACGATGTCACCCGTAGGCCTATTTATATGATACACGGGATGAAAACTATAAAAACACGAAACTTAAAAAAGAAATCTGAAGACAAATATCAGATTATCTGAAAATAAATAGGGCTATATTTTATTTTGATGACATTTAATAGTAGTGATTAAACATTTGAAATAATGTATCTATATGTCTTAACAGTTTACGTAATCTTAATCAGAATATAGCAAAGAGTGTCCAAAACTCGCTCTTATTTTCGTAAGATACGATGTGATTTTCAGATATTTCTGCCTTTAATTTTAGGCCTACTTCTTCTTTTCATGAACAAAATATGTTCATGTAACTCCATTTCCTCATCATCTGAATACTCAGATTCAACATAGCGTTCGTACGTAATTTGTAAAGTACGACAATATACATACAGGTTATATATTTAAGAACGACAATATACGTAAATACATAACCTATAATATTTCCCCCAACGAGTGATTACTATAATCAGAAAAATGCTTTCTGCATGAAGGCAGTGCATAGATGATCATGGCGAGGTGTGATCTGTGATAGCGAGAACTCGCCAAGTGTGTGGAGGAAGGCTCTTCGCCTCTTTCTCGCAACACATTTCTCGCTGGCAAAAACTCTTCACGTGTGTTACGGGCCTTAGCAGGCAATTCCATGACCAAGAATGTAACCTGCAATTTACACTTGAATTTTGATGTTGTTCGACAGTCTCTTACATGGTCAGGGAGAGAATCCAGAGCCATGGGATCAAAATACTGAAAGACGAGGAGCAGAGAGAAGCAGGGGAAGGTAAACAAATGTGCCTTCTTCAGACACACTGCGCCGTGCCCGATGCCGACCAGGTGTGTTGGCTACCTGCAGATTTAAATTTCAGCTTGGGCGAAAATGTTGCCTGCAGCACTTATGTTTAGACGCGGATCTGCCAGCTTTACTAAGCTCTTGTGTAAGTCTCTTTTAAAAATTCAATGCCTTGCACAAGGTTTGAACTACAGATCCGGGACACAGAGTAGCCACTACACCAAACGAGATTGACTTCACTGCAACAGCCATAAGACGCGGTGAGTCAAGGCGTGCCCGATAATCAATCCCAGCGGAGTTCCAACCCAGGACCGACCACAAAGACCGCTCGTTGCCCGTGAAGCACAAAACAAGCAAACCTGTGGGAAATGCGACGAGCCTGATGACACAGGCCTGGTCTGACGGTTGTCAGCGAGATCGGCTTGGTGCATTTCTTCTTCCTAAATTCTCTTAATGTTCATTTCCATAGATGTCACAAAAAACACTTCTGTGTTCGATATGCAATCAGACAGTTCTATTATCATACTCTTTGTATGGCCTACTTACATAATCCATACACGAACTAAGAAATCGAGATAACTATTTCGTTTAACATATTGCGAATATCTTTTAACCATAGTAAATGTGAAACCATGATTTTTAAATAATTGATTAAATGGTGATCTTACTCGTGTTAATTATGTAAGATTTGTGCGGCTTACAGCTGTTTCAGTGCTTCTTCACACCATCCTCAGAGCCTACTAGATCTCGGAGTCATCTCGAACTTCGCTGCCTGTTGTGTGGGTGCGTTCGTTTGTTGAAATGTGTTGAAATGTAGTGTTAAATAGTGTGTGTGTGTTCTGAAACTGATCTGTGTGTTGAGGATTTGATTAGGGTGTGTTTTAGTGTGTCTGTATATTTCATATTGTTCTAGTGTGTTGAGTTTTTGGTTTCTGGGTTGTATGTGTAGGATTTCCATGTCTGTATTTATGTTATTGTATGTGTGATTAGCATTAGTTATGTGTTCGGCATATGTAGATGTATTGTGTCCTCTGGTTATTGCTTTAATGTGTTCTTTGTATCGAGTTTGGAATGATCTGCCTGTCTGTCCAATGTAGAAACTGTCGCAACTATTGCATGTGAGTTTGTATACGCCTGTGTGGTTGTATTTATTTGTTTGTGTTGTTTGTGTGTTGAGATGTCTTTGTAGTGTGTTTTCTGTTCTGTATGCTATGTTGTATTTCTGTTTTCTGAATGAGGATGCGATCTTGTGTGTTTTTTTGTTTTCGTATGTTAGTGTGATGTTTTTCTTGTTTTCTTGTGTTTGTGTTGTGTTTTTGTGTCTGTTGAGTTTTTGTTTTGTCTTCCTTATGATGTTGTCTATTATGTTTGGATTATAACCGTTTTCTTGTGCTATGTAGTTGATTGTGTTCACTTCTTCATTGTAGTGTTGTTGGCTCATGGGTATGTTGAGTAATCTGTGTACCATTGTCCTGAATAGCACCGAAACAGCTGTAAGCCTCACATGTTTACACAATTAACACGAGTAAGATCGCCATTTAATCAATTATTTATATTCAAGTGTTAAAAGTAGTGTACGAAAGATTCAACCTGGATAATCATGACTTTTACTTTATGCCGTCCTACATCAACATCCCAGACAATATCACCGTCCAATGGAAGTCTTAGGAGTTCATTTAGACCGAAGACTCACTTGGAAGCACCACATCAACACTAAACTTCATCTGGCCCACTCATGACTCTTAAAACTTTATCCTCTTATTAACAGAAAGTAATATCACAGTTCTGTTACTCCCGCTCTTACTTGGGGTGGTGCAGCATCGGACAAAATTCGAAGAATACAATCTTTCCAAACAAAGTACTACGAACTGCTGAAAATGCACAACTAGGTCTGCATAAAGAACAAGAATTCATCCGAAGGCGCCAAAACATTCTTGTCACATCTCAACAATCTCTCAGAGCCAGCTTTCTTTAGAGAGAAGAGCCAAAAGTCGTCATCCACAGGACTTTCTGAGATTCATCCACTTCATGCGATAAAGATAATGTAATTTTTGTCTGTGGATAAGCTTCGGGGCTTCTACCGCGTTGTCTTGGTGTTGGTGGCTGACGTTTCGACCGCTGTGTTGTGGTCATCTTCAGAGCAGTTGGATAAGGAAATATCGAAAAAAATCGAAATCGAAAAATCGAAGGAGAATTGGGAGGAAAATTTAAAAGGTACGCAAAACGCGTCCTTACAAGGGGTTGGGGGCTGTACAAAACTAAATATGTGAGCTCCAAGCCTGTTGGCCACTAGTCTCACTCCGGGTTACGCTGCTCCCCTGAAGGAGCTCTAGAAAATTTTGAAGGGGAATCCGAAATTGGACGTAACCTCTTAGGTACCACATACGCGAGGGGGACTGAGATTTGATCAAGTGATCACGGAACGGGGCGAGGAGGAGTTGGCTGGTGTTTGCCGTTAGGATGGCAAGACGCCGTCATCTGTTGTTCGATGACAAGGCATGTGAAGGCCGTCGGAAGAAGCGCCGTGAAATCTAAATCTGCAATTTGAGAGGTCCCTGTCCTTTCAATTTGCGACTAATTGAGTGACCTCGTACATTTAATAGACTATTTATAGTATCTGAACTAGGGCATACATCGTTTATAATAAGGGGGGGAATATATATGGGGAAGGGCATATAGGTCCGTTGCCCATTTCTTATAGGGCTCATCCCGACATTTGTCTTACGCCTAAGGAAAACCACGGAATACCTTAGGCGAGATGAGTTGTCTCATGTATAAGAGACTAGTAAATTTGGCTATTATGTAGGAGGTGATTGTTGTCATGAGCCTTGTTGAATCGTCTCAATTTTGAGACAAGCCATTTGGCTATATGATAGCTCAATTACGAAGAGGGGGGGAGATGTAATTAGTTAATTAATTTAAAGTAATTAGGGAGAGATAAGGAAAGTCTGCGAGCTCCTATATATATAGTAGTCTCGATGGGGGGAGTACTTTCGGTGATAGGTCCTTCTGGCATCTGATTGGTCCTTCGTTGTCCAATCCGGTTGAGGTCTGTATGGAGGGTAGTATTCATATTAAATACTGGCCCTCATAAGGTCCGAAAGAGTGACCTTGATACCGTGCCCGATGTCCGGATGAAGGGAGGGCCGCGTACATGTGGAGACCTGGTTTCTCGTTCCTAAGTATGATCTTGGAATAGACTTCCCCATGAGTTGCTGAGTTGTAACCCCTCGTCCTTGTTGATGTTGTTGGGATGTAGTTTGATGTGGAAGGCTTCTTTGATCAGTCTTCTGCAATTTTATAAATTTATCAAACATTCTTAATTCTTTTTATCTCAGAGGGACCTATAAATTGGCCGATATCTTTGTTATTTACTTATCGTTATGGTTGTCTTTCCTCGCAGATCTGTATAAGGCTACAACGCGAAACGATCAATAAAAATCTATTAAAAAAAAGAAGAAATCGAAAAACTGATGTTCGTCAATTATTTCGATAGGACAGAAAATTGACAGACGAAAATCTGATGACCGTTTGTATCTACTGTTTGGAGAAAGTTTGGTGGAAGAGCTCACTACGGATCTGTTTGGGTACGTTGAATGTAATGTAGAGCTCATCTTAGACGTGTTAAAAATGCTGTCGACAATAATCAGAAGAAGAAGTAAAAATAATAATTGCAACAGTGAAGTCAGCTTGTATGAACAGTCAGCGTCAAATGCTGACAGCGTCATCCGCCTGCCGTGTCTTTGGCTGAAATTTAATACAACCCTGCGATCCGCGCCCGTTAATTGCAGCGCTGCGTGGAGCAAGGAGCGTCAAAAATTTAATTTCGCATTTTTGAATAATACTTCAAAGGAAAAACAACGCCCGACATCAAAACAACTGTCGATGTTGGAAACAACGCGCACTGCAGGATACAATATCGCCTTCAACCGGGATGGATTCCGAGGACGCTGTGCACGGTCCGCGATGGACCCAGCACTAACTAGCTGAACACTAACTAGCTGAACACTAACTAGCTGAACACTAACTTGTCCACGTGATTGAATAGCAGCAGCAGTAATTGTGGTGTAATACAGGGACATCATTTTATTTTTACTTACTTACTTACTTACTTACAAATGGCTTTTAAGGAACCCGAAGGTTCATTGCCGCCCTCACATAAGCCCGCCAGCGGTCCCTATCCTGTGCAAGATTAATCCAGTCTCTATCATCATACCCCACCTCCCTCAAATCCATTTTAATATTACCCTCCCATCTACGTCTCGGCCTCCCTAAAGGTCTTTTTCCCTCCGGTCTCGCAACTAACACTCTATATGCATTTCTGGATTCGCCCATACGTGCTACATGCCCTGCCCATCTCAAACGTCTGGATTTAATCTTCCTAATTATGTCAGGTGAAGAATACAATGCGTGCAGTTCTGTGTTGTGTAACTTTCTCCATTCTCCTGTAACTTCATACCTCTTAGCCCCAAATATTTTCCTAAGCACCTTATTCTCAAACACCCTGAACCTATGTTCCTCTCTCAGAGTGAGAGTCCAAGTTTCACAACCATACAGAAGAACCGGTAATATAACTGTTTTATAAATTCTAACTTTCCTAACATTTTTAATATTAACTTGCCTATACCTCTGGATCAACGCCGTTTGCTACCCACTTCCACGACTGGAGTTCGATGATACTGGCGTAATATACAAACAAATCACTTTACTAGGTATAGGAAGGAAGAAAAATAGTTCATCCAATTACGTAAACTAGGAAATATCGCAATTTTGAGTTTGATAATTTTCATTAGCTTCTTGTTTAATCAAAATACAGTACAGTATTAACAATGAATGTTTTTACTCACGAACTGAGTTACCCATGCGGACGTATTCATTATGCAGTGTATATTATACTGTCTACAGCACATTAGCGTACAATACAGAGAATGAAGTTAAATTGAAAAATAATCATAATATGGATATTTAAACACATTTTTTAAAATGGTGGCCGTTCATATCGATACAGGCTTCAGTTCTAATGTGCATATTATCGCACTATAGACTATTGTACCTAATCCCAATTACCAGTTTCATCCATCGTACTAGTAACTCATGTTGACATAATTCTGTATCTACTCTATAAAAGGCTACCTTACGTACTGTAAATTCAATCTTCACTTCTGCCCGATCCGAAAAGATAAAATCACTCAGACATACTATCTGCTGTCCGTCCAAGTGGTTATGTCGTAGGGTCGTAGAAAGGGAGGAAATCACGTGACAGTTAATTACTTAACGAGGTCCTTTTATTTAAGTTATTTTAAACAGTACAATATTACGTAGACGTCCAATTCCTAACAGAAATTAATGTTCTCAGAAAAGAGCTAAGACAGCCCAGCCACTAGCTGGCGAATAAAAGCTGGTGGGGGAAACCGGGATACGACGTAGGTAAATGGATGACAGTACCTGTGCGAAAATGATTCAATATGGAAAGCTCTTTCGTCACTGGAAAACGCGAACATATTTTTGAAATGTACTGTTTACTATGACCGTAAGGCTACTATGACTGTATTTGCGGTTTTGGCTCTGTGTGGAGGACAGTTAAACTTCATTAGTAGAAGGGGTGGGAGTGAAGTACATTCAAAAAATCAGATACAATAAAAATTGAAGTAAAAATAAAATGATGTCCCTGTAGTAGCAGGTAAAACTTCAGTTTTGTAATGATGGGTAGTTTGATATCATGGTCTATGAAGAAAGAGGTTGCTATGACAACAATAATGTATTAAATATTATAGCATCGCAAATCGTTTCATAATGTTAAGTAGAGCGCTTTATATATAAGCAGAACAACCCGCCATTTCCAATTCCACGGTCAAGGCGACATAACATGAGATCGTGTGCAAGGACAAGATTATGTCTGTATGTTTGAGGTTGGAGACAGTGCGCGTTCAGTAAATAAGCAAATACAAGGTAAGATAAATCCATTTGTAAGAATTAAAGTTTGAAAGAATATTAAAAATATAAAGTAAAGTAAATCCTATGTGCATTAATTTAAATGAAAATTAATGAAGTAATTAATTTAAAAATATAAAATGCAAAGTAAAGTAGACCCTATGTGCGTTAATATTTATATCAAAATTAATTAATTCAGAAACTAATTAAAAATGTAAAGTAAAGTATCCCCTATGTGCGTTAATATTTAGATGAAAATTAATTTATTACAAAATAGGTTATTACGTAAAGTAAATACTATGTCAATTAATATTTCAATGAAAATTAATCATTTAATTTAAAGGTAAAAAGCAATTACAACTAAAAATAGTGATTTGCAGGAGGAGACTCGAACTCTTGAACTTCCGACTTAAAGACCAGCATTTTGACCACTAAGCTATCAGTGACAACAATGAATTAAATAGTAATAATAATAATAATAATAATAATAATTTATTTTATTTTACCTGGCAGAGTTAAGGCCTCCTCTTACACTTAACCAGATCTACAGAAGATTTCAGATTCCAGAGGTGTAGAGTGCGAATAACAGCATGTTCTGTGCTTAGGTGTAATAATAATAGTTTCTTGTTGACACCGGGTACCAAAGCTGTGAAGAGATGAGAGATTCTGAAACCGATATGGCAGGTAAGTTGGACAAGAAGTGTGTATGATTTGATACAGCAGTGAGAGTGAATGCAGTTTTCTGCGTTTCTCAAGCCGGAGCCAGGACAGCTGTTTGAAGTACATTATGGTGAAATGTGGCCATATTTTCGGATGTTAAACTCTCTATATGAAGTACTGTGGCCTGCATAAATGTTGCAGTTAGAATCCCCTGATGACTACTGAATACAAATATTTCACTATAAATATGTTGAATTATATTTTTATTATAATAATAATAATCCGTGGCGCTACTGCCCGTGAAGGGCCTAGACCGACCAGCCGGCTGCTGGCCTCACGCCCACATGCCGAAGCAGAGGTGGACGATCATCCAACCAGAATGGAGGTATCGTGTGGTTAGCACGATGATCCTCCCAGCCGTTATATCTAGTATTCGCAACCGAATTTCGCTACCTATCGTAGCTCCCCAAGTGCATCACGATGCTGGGTGGGCACCGGTCCCATACACTGGCCGAAATTTCATGAGAAAATTTCTTCCATCATGAGGACACGAACCAGCGCGCATTCCGTAACGTGAGTCCTAGGCGGGATGCCTTAAACAGCGACGCCACGGCGCGGGACTTTTTATTATAAAGATACGTAATTATATATTGTTGGCGTCCAATCCTTGCGTCTCGAATTTGTGAGCCAATTATTTCTTCATTCTTTCTCATAGGATGTGATCCAGCAGGCAGGGTTTGACTGCTTGGGAATCAACATGGCGGATTGGGGAATATAATGCTTTAATGTTAACTTTGAGGTTTTAGTTGGCACAGTAATATTTCTATGACATTAGTACAATACTGTGGCATATTATGCACGATTCTGACCAAAGATAAAGACTGTTTACAATGCTGTAATTAGCTGTGTATGCAACAAGTTGCGCTTTAAGCACGAGAAGGGAAGGACGAGTGCTTGGAAGGCTAGTTTCGCACGTGTTTCATACAAGATTTTTTTGACAGTCACTCGAGAATCCCTAATGCAGGCTAAGTATATTTTAAAGAGAATAAAATTGTTGATTCGTTCTCTCGCAATTACGAACTTCTCATGTTAAAGACAAAAGACTTACCATTATTATTACTATTACATTATTATTTTATTGTTGTTATGAAGATAAAAAGAAATGTCATTGTATTATATTAATTATGTATTATATTATATTGTATTGCTTTGTATTGTATTGTATTAATTATGTTATATTCATAGCAATGTAGTAATTTTCTATCATTTGAGTGGAAGAGAAGGCCGAATGGCCTTAACTCTGCCAGTTAAAATAAATCATTATTATTATTATTATTATTATTATTATTATTATTATTATTATTATTATAAAAGAGTATTTATTCCAGTCGTATGGAAAGAGATACTAGATTTCACGGCCTTCGGATATGATGAGTCCGCTGCAAGAATGATGGATGTCATTTGGAATACATTTTTCAGGAGAAGCAATTGAAAGTTTGAAATGCTTAGCGCTCAGAGCTTAACTGTGATTTTCCCATCATTACTGGACAATGACTATCAGTGTTAATGCCATATAACTCTGTATGTACATTCTATATGTCTTAAGGTATGCATTGACAGTCTTGGTTCATTTTCGACAAGAAAGTGACATTCATCAGTGGACTCTTCTTATGTAATACGCTATGGTGATTGTTTTGCTGGTTGTTAGGAAGTTGTTTCAGTGGAGTTCTGCTTGTCATGTAATTTTGGAATATATTCAATTATTACAGCGAAGGCTATAATATAATTAGGAAAATGAGTAATTCGGAAGTGCTCATCCTACAAAAATTAATAATAGGCCTAAGTAATTAATTTAAATAATTGTGTTGTGACTATTTATAAGTAAATAGCTGGAATTTGTGTTTTGACTAATTCTAATTAGCGTATTTCAAATTACTTTTAGGCACGGAAATTTACTTTTAAGCACGCTAATTTATGGATGCGAAAATCAAAGACCTTTCGATACTAAAACGAGAATCGAAAAGTCGTCGTTAGGAAACGACTATCTGAAAAGTGTGTATATAATGCTGGAGTGCAACTAAATTAATATATTGTAAAAAAAGTCAAACAATTTTACGTCATTCGTGCTTTCTTACGGCACTCGTGCATAAAGCTTTGCTTCACCTCAAATTGTATAAATAACTATTATAATCCTAGCGATGTTCATTTGTCTTCCAAAACGGATCACACTGTAGTACATAAATATTCTTGTTTCTGCACTTACTGTGTTCTATTTCATGTCTTACTTACTACTTTAAGGAACCCGGAGGTTCATTGCCACCTTCACATAAGCCCGCCATTGATCCCTATCCTGAGCAAGATTAACTCAGTCTCTTCCATCATATCCCACCTCCCTCAAATCCATTTTAATATTATCTTCCCATCTACGTCTCGGCCTCCCCAAACGTCTTTTTCCCCCGGCCTCCCAACTAACGCTCTATATGCATTTCTGGATTCGCCCATATGTGCTACATGCCCTGCCCATCTCAAACGTCTGGATTTAATGTTCCTAATTATGTCAGGTGAAGAATACAATGCGTGCAGTTCTGTGTTGTGTAACTTTCTCCATTCTCCTGTAACTTCATCCCTCTTAGCCCCAAATATTTTCCTAAGAACCTTATCCTCAAACACCCTTAATCTCCGTTCCTCTCTCAGAGTGAGAGTCCAAGTTTCACAACCATACAGAGCAACCGGTAAAATAAGTGTTTTATAAATTCTAACTTTCAGATTTTTTGACAGAAGACTAGATGACAAAAGCTTCTGAACCGAATAATAACAGGCATTTCCCATATTTATTCTGCGTTTAATTTCCTCCCGAGTGTCATTTATATTTGTTACTGTTGCTCCAAGATATTTGAATTTTTCCACCTCTTCGCAGGATAAATCTCCAATTTTTATAGTTCCATTTTCTACAATATTCTGGTCACGAGACATAATCATATACTTAGTCTTTTAGGGCCGTATTCATAGACATTTTTAGCGTGGGCTTCCGGTGGATGATCAGCGTTTTTCGTATTCATAAACCAGTGGATAGCCGGGGCTAGCTTAGTACGCTGGTAGCGCGTGCTGCGAAATGTCTATGAATAGCACCCTTAGGGATTTACTTCCAACCCTATCGCTTTACTTGCTTCAAGTAGAATTCCCGTGTTTTCCCTAATCTCTATTTCATGTCTATTGACTGCAACTTATATACTTTATATTTCAGGGAATAAAGGATGAAAAACCGGAAAGAAAAGAATGATGAAAGAGAAATTGATGGAGTAGGAGAGAAAGAAAGAGAGAAAGCGGAGAAGGGCATAAGATGAGGCAGAGAGAAACGATGTGAAGGCAGTACAGCGTATGGGAAATAGAATTGCCCTGCTACGATACGCACACGCAACTGAAGAAGAAGAAGAAGAAGAAGAAGAAGAAGAAGAAGAAGAAGAAGAAGAAGAAGTTGTGTTCGTTATAATTGTGGTGGGACGCCGCGTGCACGGGATATGCAAGGTAGAGGAAATGTGACAGAGGCTACGAAGGGCACGGGGTGCAGATAAAACACGTCGTGACGTCATAACAACACTTGTGCACTGAGACAACATGGCCGTTGCCATGGAGACCATGTATCCAAGACAATTCAGTCCTGCCATTTGTTAAATAGTCTGTGGTCTGTAAATATGAAGTAAAAGGACGAGACGGTGGGCCGCAGAGGTGGAGCCGGGCCTGACGCACACAGGTGGGTAAGAGGGCAGAAACAAGCTTACAAGAACAAGGAAACACATGCGTGCAAGAGAAACAAACGAAGTTGGTGAAGAAGAAAAGAAACATAGAGATGAAACTTCGGGCAGCAAAGAGAAAGGAAGATGACAGCAGGAGGAAAACTTACCCCCACTCCAATTCGCACACAATCCACCTGAGCTCGAAGCCCGGCTCCCTAACGACCGGTTGTCGTCGTCATTTTTGCGCAGCTGACAATGCCAGCTCATTAGAAGCTTGCTCCTGGACACGGACTGGCTCGTTTCGCCCGATTACAACCGCACAACTGCCAATCAAGCCCTCTTACCACCCAGTGCCTCAGTTCCTGGTCTAGGACAAACATGTGTTGGAACTGACGAACTAACGAGGTCTGGGTCTAGTTCAAGCCGAGGGAAACAAATGAAGGCGGCCTCTGCCCTAAATGAAGGGCACAACAACGAACTGTGCACTTTAACTGAGTGGGAGTCATGTGCTCGACATTGATAACATGGAGGATGTTCATTTTTCACTCAAAGGTCCTCGATTAGTCTCTGAGTCTCTGAATTATTAATATGTATTAATAAAAAAATGGATTATCAAACACGCCTCATATATAAGGAATTTAATGTACTGAATATTAAACAAATATACATATATACCCTATTAAAATACTACCACAAAAACAATAATAATAATTATCATGACCATGGTTACAGTACAAGAAAACAAATTATATAATGTCCTTTGTTTGAACCCAAATGCAATTCTGAAGCAGGACTAAGGCATGCCTCAAATTTCTGTCCGAGATTGTATAATAACTTCATTAAAAACATTCAAAATTAGCATCTTCCAATAATAAATTATTTAAAAAGCAAGCACTTCAATTGATTTTAAACACTGATTAGTATTCTATTATATATATATATATATATATATATATATATATATATATACAAATATATATGTTCACTTTTGTTATTTTTCATTTTTTCTTTAAATGAAATTTAAAAAAAAAAAAAAAAAACAAAAAAAAAACAAATATTTTTCTAAGTTACGAATTTTTCAATCATTCAAAATTCAATAAATCAATTTAAACTAAAATTTCATTTATGTATATAATAATTATATTGCATAATATTTTGTATTTATTTTACAATTGTATCATTTAATATTTTTCATTTCATTTTATTATTGGTACTTTCTAGTTAACCGAATCTTCTATGTCTTACCTGATATAATTTCATTGTATTTCTTGTATTACTATTTCTTGTATTATTATTTTGATATTAATCACTCTACTTTTGCTTACATATGTTTGATTATTTAAATTCAACAATTAAATAATTATTTTAGTGTAGGCTTAAACTTGTAATATTACTTTTTCATTATTCGATGTAAACTCCACTCCCGGCCACAAGCTTTTGCTTCATCGGGAGTGCGAACCAAAAGTGTACCATTATTATGATAGTTCAAATAAATTATTATTAATTATTATTATTTTTATGGGAGCTCCAAATAAATGCATCTTCTTTTAGTGTATAATTTTGCTGTTATATTCCATTTGCAGCATTCGTTCTAGTTATCACGTGTACCGCGAAGCTTCAGGCTAGGCAGGGTAAGCTTAGCTTTCCGAAACATTTTCGAAGAAGGGACAAGATCAATTTAGAATTTAGGTAATTAAAAACAGGAGCGTTTCCTCGTTTCGTTTACCTTTTAGCGACGTAAAGCACGGCCTAGATCACCATGCCTTCAGGTTTACACGAGAACCAATTTCTTACGCACGATTCCGCTCTATTCTTTTCTTTCTTTTGTTTGTTTATAGGTGAAGTGTTATAATTAATCTGTAGCAAAGATATATTTCAATTAGGTGCTAAATAAACATCCTTTCTGTAGTCGTCTCAATCAGACGCTGCCAGAAATGGACTTATACAAATTGACGGTCATTTTTTGTACCTAAGTCTATATACAGGGCATGTTTTCGTCATTGAAGATTCTCAGACGATTTATGTTACTTGATAATTTCGAAATATATCTTTATGCTCGACCATGCCGAAATGTAGTAATTATACACCTGGTAGCAGACCTTTAATGCATGTCATTAAAGTACACCTACTCATTAAAGGTCAGGTCTTTCAGCTAATGACGACTCAGGTTACAACTGTTCAGCCAATGACAGGTCATCTTTCTACCGTTATAAAACCGCAAGTATCGATTATTCTCGGATATGCAATCGAAAGAGAATTAGCGAAAAGTCACGGAGGCTGGAAATCCAATACTGTCGCAGAAGGTTATGTTCTGTTACTATAATAATTAGCGTTAATTGTAAATAATATTCAAATAAATTCAATTTGTCATCTCGTTTTTCAATGTCTAATTTTATTTCAATGATATCTCTGTATGTTCTTATGGCCTAGCAAGGTCAATGTACACATCTGTTCCTCGAAAAAAAATCAATACTTTCGCGTCTGCGCACATCTCACAACATACGGGACATTGCTCCACGTCAGATACAATAAAATTAATAATATCAAGTTAGAAATATGGTCGAGCATAAAAAGTCGTATCAAACTCGCCTATAATGGTAATTAAAAGCTCGTATGAAAATTATGAAACTCGCTTGCGCTCGTTTCATAAATATCCATACTCACTTCTTAATTACCTTCATTATAGGCTCGTTGCATAATGTACTATTCTACGTCTCAACAATAATTGTATTTTGATTAAGTAAAGTAATAAAAGATCTAGGTGTGTGGATAAGCTTCAGGGCTTCTACCGCGTTGTCTTGGTGTTATTGGCTGACGTTTCGACAGCTGTGTTGTGGCCATCTTCAGAGCAGTTAAGTGTTCGCGTAGGCTTCCGCGGCTGGTGATAAAAGATCTACTTTAATATGAGTGAGTGAGTGAGTGAGTGAGTATGAATGTCTGTACATACTGTATTTGTAACAAGAAAATGTAGGCTACGTATTTGGGGCAGCTAAGATTCCCACCCCTGTATCACTGCGGACTGACGGTGCTTTGGCATTGTTAATAGGATCGGACCTACATTCCAATGATCAGGAGGGTTGGTTTAATTTCGAATTATGTTTGTTGAGGGGATGCAGGCTATCAACGGGAACCGGGCTCGAATGAACTCAAATGTGCCATCATTCATCCGCCCTCGATAAATTGAACTGATAGATTAAATCGATATAATCGCACGCTGCATCCAGGGGGCGCTGCAAACACAGAAACAAACAAGCGAGGATATTAATAACAAGTTTGTGATGAAAGGCATGTGATTATTAACTGAAATGGTACGTGGAAAGAAAACACTTTCGACACAAAGCGCAATGCCTGATGGGATTTTAGTGATCGTACTGAATCGACAACAACTCTGCAAGTTTGAACAAGAAGAAGAGCTCAAAAGAGAGATACGACTGCGGGACAGGATTTCGTCGAATACTCCGATTCCTCCTCGTAAACAGTGTTACGTCACTGCTCCATTGTCGTCGTATTGTACAATAAACGGAGATGTCACCATGTCTAGGATCCAACATTGACAGGGATGCACCTCTCTTAATAGGGATATCTCATGCGAAGTTTTACCGTCAGATGGCAGGAACGTTCCATGCGGCGCAACATGTTGTAGGGCTATGTTATGTCATATGCTACAGTTGATTACGTTTTCCCGCTTGTTGGTTTTCTGTGCGTGTCAAAATTATTTTGTATAATCTAGTATAATTTAATATAATTCAATATTTTCTTACCTCATAATTTAATTTAACTTACAATAAATAATAACGTAAACCTGTATAATATTAGCGATTCCCCTTAAGAGATGGGTTGGGAAATCTGCAGTATGCAGAATATAGATACGAGTAAATTGAATGTTCATGAACCTAAACGAGAACTCTGAGAACGAGGTGCACGAATAAAAAAATAGGAACAATGTCGAAAGTGAAAATCATCTTTAATCATTAGTATTTAAGAACCGTACGCTAAAAACAGGATATGCAGCCACCAATGTGTTTTTATAGGGAAGAGGGACTATCGAGATTGAATTCCTTGTATTTTTTCTGTAGTTGCAGAAAGATCGAATGCAATTTTTAATAGGATGATATAATATGATCGCAGTAGTATCATGATTAGTCGTGCGTTTTGTAGGTTAAGGACATGCAGTTTTGAATACTATGTGGGACGATTTTGAAAATTTGAAGTTAAAACATGGCTTTAATAATTAGGGTACAGTACATTAAAAACATTATTCACGAAATGGATTTCACTAGGAATCGTCCTGGATAATAAACATCCCAGTTTATCGAAAGTTCACTGCAGGCGTAAACTTCGGAGACTCCTACAACTACTGCATATAATCTAAGCTAACATAGCTCGCTGACGAGGTTGCATATGTTTTTATTAATTTTTCTTTTTCCTCTTCCAAAATGAAACTGTAGTCCACAATTCCTTACTTGAAGTAGTTACTTTTATTTAATAGCTAGCACTTTCGAGGCGCAATTTTATTACTTATAATTTTTTAAGGTTTAAAGCATATATTCGGAATAATTCGGGACCTGATTGAAGACAAAAAGCTTTCCCTGGTTTTTACATATAGGAACATAACAAAAATGTGCCATTTTTAGTTGTTTTTAAGAGTATTTAATATGCTAATACACCACGTATATCCTCAATGTTTATATACCGAAAAACAAATGCACATGCAAAGCGCATCCCTCAAAGTACACGTGCGCTATGTGTTGGTGCTAGTTCAGGATATCCCTATTCACTATGCGGACGTAATGCTGCGGTCAATTTTCAGATTTTCACGAAGTGAATTATTCTTCCCAGCATATCAGATACAGAGGAAGTTCTATAAATTACTGTTTTTTGTTTTTCATCTACAAGGCAATTTACCCGAGAAAATTGCTGTGAAATATAATTATTTGTCAACTACTACTTTTACAAACAGAATTCATTCAATTGAACGCCAAATCTTATTTCGTGGATAATCTTTGTCTCTGATTGAGGTTCTGGCTGATAATTATGTACATCTATTATCAGGCAGTACATCTCGCTTGACGATATGTGTCAGAGGAAGAACAACGATAACTGTCCGACTAGCGTAATATGTTAGATCGAGTGGTTATGTCGCAGGGTCGGAGAAACGGGGAAAGTCACGTGACAGTTATTTACTTTATGGGACGGCCATGAAATCGTGAACATGAATAAAACAGGTTGCCATTCCATGGATACTTACTTCTTAATGATTCTGAGTTTAGATGGCCACGACATTGAAATATTTATTTAATGTAAATTTGTGCTATCGTAGAAAAAAACATTGTATGACACACATGCGTAAAATCATTTTTTGATACGAGTGTATAGTCTGAGAAACGATTCGTGCCAAAAAGAGAATCTTTATGAACTTGTCACATAAATAACATTAAATATAAAAATAGTGGGTGTACTCAAAACTTACTATGAGTTGAAAAAGATAAAATCTCCATCATTACAACATTAGATAAATAATTATCATCAATCAACAGTGGGTTCGATCTCTTGACGTGGAAACAGGCCAAAGGGCTAATTCCATGAAGTAGAAGAAGAAGACCAATCAACACACAGGAAAATTATCTATAAATTATTTTTAGATTATCTTTATGGACTAAGGGCGCTAGGACAATAAGAGGTGCTGTTAATCCCGTACGATACATCATTGGCATTCTAAAGCTCTTTGCTTTGAAAGGTGAGTTACAAAAGGATTGTAAAACATTCAGGCTTTGATTATGCATCGCGAAACAAACTGAATTAAAGACTGAACACAAAAGAGTTTCACCTGCTGCCAAGTCGTCTGCCTTAAAATCCCGTAAGCACTCTACAATTGAGCTCCACGCCGCACGCTCTTCTTCCGCGGCACGTGATATGCACAGAGTCTGCTGCCCTTATCAGAATTCCACCAGCACACGCCGGGTTGCCTACCGGGCGGGCGGAGTAACCGAACCCACGCAGCTGGACTATAACGTTACAAAATTTTAATGCCGAAACATCAAATACACACAGAGCTTAAGTACCAAGCAATACCCTAAACATGCTGAGACTCACCTGTGCGCTCTTAATGTGATGCACACAGTTCGTCACTTACTGGCTTTCAAGGAACCCGGAGGTTCATTGCCGCCCTCACATAAGCTCGCCATCGGTCCCTATCCTGAGAAAGATTAATCCAGTCCCCACCATCATATTCCACCTCCCTCAAATCCGTTTTAATATTATCTTCCCATCTACGTCTCTCGGTCTCCCAACGGTCTTTTTCCCTCCGGCCTCCCAATTAACACTCTATATGCATTTCTGGATACGCCCATACGTGCTACATGCCCTGCCCATCTCAAACGTCTCGATTTTATGTTCCTAATTATGTCAGGTGAAGAATACAATGCGTGCAGTTCTGCGTTGTGTAACTTTCTCCATTCTCCTGTAACTTCATCCCTCTTAGCCCCAAATATTTTCCTAAGCACCTTGTTCTCAAACACCTTTAACCTGTGTTCCTCTCTCAAAGTGAGAGTCCAAGTTTCACAACCATATAGAACAATCGGTAATATAACTATTTTTTAAATTCTAACTTTCACATTTTTTGACAGCAGACTGGATGACAAGAGCTTCTCAACCGAATAATAACAGGCATTTCCCATATTTATTCTGTGTTTAATTTCCTCCCGAGTATCATTTATATTTGTTATTGTTGCTCCAAGATATTTGAACTTCTCCACCTCTTCAAAAGATAAATTTCCAATTTTTATATTTCCATTTCGTACGAGACATAATCATATATTTTGTCTTTTCGGGATTTACTTCCAAACCTATCTCTTTACTTGTCTCGTTCTATCGGGTACATTACTATCAAAGTCTAGTATATACAGTCACGAAGCTCAATATGTAGTAAATATGCATCCATAGATAGTTGCTAGCCACCAGGATCGCTACTATCGCCTCATCACAGAGACTTTCCCTAGCAGACGATAAAATGTATTGTACTTTTGATATCGTGTTCTTTTGAAAAATTAACACCTTCCTTCCACTATTGAAATACGAAATACATAAGGTTTATTTTTATAAAGTATATATTATACTGGGTGTTCAGTTCAAAATGTGTCATGGCTCGGTGTATGCCGTCATGTGGCTAGCCGATGAGCCTAGAGAATTCAATCTTCCTACACTTCCGCAGAGGTGTATAACCTAAGAGGCAGAGAAGTTGCCTAGCAAGTACGACGTTCATTCTGAAGAGTACGTACCGATACGTACGGTAACGCCGGTAGTGGCAGGAATGTGAACTGTTTGGAAATACGTACTGTCGGGATATGGGAAGAGGGTTAAGACGATTACTTACGTATTTGTTGACATTAACTTCGACGGTCAACATGGACACGGAGCATTTGATTTGTGTTGTGGAATGTTACCGTACGCAACCGATGATAACAAATACCCTGCGTACGACTTGCCGGCGCAGAACACAGTTCGAAAGAGGTTATGGTAGCACACAGACCGTACAGACCGCCATCTGTTGCTACGACGTTCAAGTTATACCGTACACGTTCTCAAGTTCAGATTGAAGAACGCCTTAAATAATAGGCAACTTCTCTAACATATAAGCTGAAACTCGCTTCCAATCGGTGACCCAACAACAGTGACGTCATGACACACTTTGAAATGAACACCCAGTATTTTACACACTCACCTTCCTGGATCTTTCGGAAGAAGGATAACTCTGACCTCTTTTTCTTAGAATTTATAGTGCAACAAACGTCTCCTTGTCCCATATTATTACTCAAATTATTATATTTTAGCCATTTTCAGTTACTACAACCGATAACGAACATTTCACAGTTTACACAACTTTTCACAACAATGCGAAATACGGCACAGTCAATGCCTTTTCGATCTAGACCAGGCCGTAATGTTTGTTCGGGTTTTCTATTTCAGTGTATGGAGCTCAGTGAAATATTATATTATAACTTTATTGCGTATCATAGCTAAGTTTTATTTAGTGAAATGTGTCCATAAGTTCCGTTTACTTCTTGTTGCATAATATGTTGCAGAAATAATTACAAAACTGTGTTATTTTAATGTGAAGAGAATTTTACATGTTAACATAATCTGTTCGCATCAATATTTTAGATTAGAGTGGAAGCTATTTTGAGGTTCAATAAAAAATAATTTATATTGTGATTTTAATATAGCACATCTACCTTCCTTGATAAAGACAGAAAATTTACCATACCACTCCTATGAAATTAGTGTACGTACAATTGTTACTTCGTCTCTTAGGTAGTAGATAAATACAATAATTCAATACTCAATTGTAGTATTAAAATACAGACAAATTGAATGTGCGGAGTATCATACATGACATTATGCTTAATTATAATGTATAATTGCGAATTTAGGAATATAAGATATAGTAAACATAACCTATAATATTTCCATATGAATGGCAGGGCATTGGAGACCACTAAAATTAAACAGAAAGGGGCAACTGGTACAGTAAACATAACCTATAATTTCAACATATCTAAATATCGGTGGGGTGCAACTGAAAATTATTGAATCGTGCATAAATGAATGTACAAGAATTTCGCAATATTTAATCGAAATAAAGGCAGGTATTACACATACGAACAACGTAATTTTCACACCAAAAATAATATTACACCTTAACTCGCAAGGAATCATGTCTGAAGTGTCTCCTAATCATTGTTTTAAATTTTATTAATGCAATTACACTACATTTTAGAGAAACATATGTTACTTGTTTATGCATTCCAACTAATTTATATGGTTGAAACGCCGCCCTTCGTAATCGGGTTAATTGAGTCACATGGTCTGCCTTACGGCCTGTATTAGATCACGATGGCAGTGACACAGTCTATTGTTCCTAGTACACGCAGCGCTCCCAGCGGCTAGCAACTATCGCGAAAAATGCAAAAAATCACCCCAAGCTTCGCGACTGTATATACTAGACTGTGCTCTTATCATGTGAGTTGCAAGTTGCAACCTCTCTGTAGGAGAACACCCTGTAAAGACGATACGATCCAGTAGGCAGTGGCACACAAGCAAGGGAAATTAATGAAATCCATGGTAAGAACGACAGACCAGAACCCTTTGTCATTGCCGCGTTCTGTACGGAACTGTTACGCAACTATCTTATATATGACATCACTTCCGGTACATCTACAGCTTATAGATCACATGGTACGAATTCTTCTAAATTTTACTTACATCTCACTCATTTATACGAAGTTTTATACAAAAACATATTTTGAACTAAAAATTAATTCCTACAGGACTCTCATTAGTAGGCTTACAAGCAGAACTGTGAAGAAGTTCTGATATTTAGCAATATTGTCTAAACCAATTTTAAACTCCAACGATTTAATTCTTCATGTCTTGATGTCATACACATACAGACAAGCACATATATTATATACGTACGTATTTTTCATTCGCAAGCACGCCATTTCATCTACGTATACATAAATGAAGCCTTTCAATTCCACCCTATTTGTGAATCTGCTATGTTATTAAGAAAGACGCTGCTTCTTACCGAAAGCCATTCTGCTTTAATATTCAGTTGAACTTCTCACTTCAGAGATTGATTTTCTCATGCATTATTTACAACACGTACTGTCCACTTACGATATCACAACGAATATGAAACACTATTGTAGACTTTGCCTACCTTTTATTCAATGCAGAATTCTTGCTGGTGTGTACACCGATGCTTCTTCTGAATGTTGGTTTACACAAAGTAACAACACTGCACTTTATAAAAGCAATATTTTACACGATTAAGTTCCTATGCCTTACAGTTGCATTCGAAACTCAGACTTCGGACACTGGGTTAGAGCTCGAGTATCGGAAACAGCCGAATAGGACACAAGTTGACCAATGACAGAGCGCGGGGTGAGAGTGGGGTGGGTTGGAGTATCTTTGATGTTGTAGGTAGCAGAGGGTGTTTCGAAACAAATATTAATAAAACAGATCAAAGCATGGAATTCAGAGAGTCCATCTATAATTATATAACTGATAATGGACACAACGGAATGCGATGTCACTCTGTGAATAGTGAGCGGGAATAAACAGACGTGAGTGCAGTGCTGTGTATTAGCGAGGCGCCGGGGTTCGGATTCAGATACCAGCCAGTCCACAATAGAATTTCAGTCACTGTCCGTCCTGTTCACCCTGTCAGGGTGACCACTAGCCAGAATTATCTGGTACCAACTTCAAGAAGAGAAAGGCACTATATCAGACACTGTTTTAATTTCAGTTTTATGATATTAATGCCTAACTAAACACATTAATTACTTCTTTAAAATGTAATACAATTTTCAAATGAGTAGAATTAACACATAATACAAATTTAACATTCGAATTTGAATTTTAAATTTAAGGATTTTTTGTCGTTGCCAAACTTTCAGAACGGCCCCGAGGTTCGCTCAGCCTCCTATAAAATTGAGTACCGGGTCTTTCCCGGGGGTAAAAGGCGGTCAGAGCGTGGTGCCGACCACACCACCTCATTCTAGTGCCGAGGTCATGGAAAGCATGGGGCTCTACCTTCATGCCCCCCAAGTGTCTTCATGGCATGTTGCGGGGATACATTTACCTTTATATATATGAAACTATACAGTTTGTACCCAGAAGAGCAAATGCTCGTGCTTGGGGCAGTTGCAGTTACATAATATCATAGACTAGAAGAAAAGTAATATGATTAAAAGTTTAAGTACGAATTGAAGAAAATTTGCTGAATAAAAAAAAGAGAAAAATGAGGCAAAAAGTAAATAGTAGACAGTTTCATTTTAAAGCTATACAATACAATATTCAATTATCTTGAAAATATTATTATTATTATTATTATTATTATTATTATTATTATTATTATTATTATTATTATTATTATAGTACATTATGCAACGAGCCTATAATGGTAGTAATGAAGACGCGAGTATGTTTGTTTATGAAACGAGCGCAAGCGAATTTCATAATTTTCATACGAGCGTCTTAATTACGATTAAAGGCAAGTTTCATACGACTTTCTATGCTCGACCATATTTCTAACTTGAAATTATTCACAAGTATTCATTTTATTTGTATCTGACAGAAGATCGGAAGTGACCTGTAGCTCGTAAATTGTGAGATGTGCGCAGACGCGAAAGTATTGATTTTTTTCCGAGGAACAATAATGTCATTGACCTTGATGTAATCTAACATGAACTAATTTTGATGCAACCTGAAAACTGATTTAGAATTGAAAAACGAGATGAAAAATTGAATTTATTTGAATATTATTTACAATTAACGCTAATTATTATAGTAACAGAACATAACCTTCTGCGACAGTATTGGATTTCCAGCCTCCGTAACGTTTCCCTAGTTGTCTTTCGATTGCATATCCGAGAATAATCGAAAACCTGAACTTTAATGAATAGGTGTACTTTAATGACATGCATTAAAGGTCTGCTACCAGGTGTATAATTACTACATTTCGGCATGGTCGAGCATAAAGGTTTTTAATTCTGCACTTATTTTAATAAACTAATGGCATAATGTTGGTCCATATTATAAAGAAGGTTATATATTTTAAATTTCCTCTTTCACGGCAAAGGCACTTCAGATTTCGACATGAAGCGTTCTTGAACCATACTATCATATTTAGAGAGAGAGAGAGAGAGAGAGAGAGAGCCCAAAGAGAACCCAATCTGGTGACAAACTCTTCGCAGCAGCTTGTCGTCATATTTCTCCAAGCACAACAATTAACAGCGGTCCGAGGGGCTGTTTTAATTATCTGGCGCCGCAACACGCCCCTCCAAATTTATCTCGACCAGCGGCTGTTGTGGTACGACTGCGTTCTGTTGCCTGTCCCCCTCATTAAACGAAGTATACAGAAAGTACTGCGATGCAAGATATAGTCCGGCGCACAACGAGCATGGAGGTAGACGGGATGGAAATGTTTTCATTAACTAAATACGATCACACTCAGTTCACTGACCTTGCAGCTTAGGGCCTGATTTTTGGTAACAACGACAAACGCGAAAACATTAAAAATGTCATTTTTTGCGGTATTGTGCCTCTTGGACACTTGTACCATA
This sequence comes from Periplaneta americana, assembly GCF_040183065.1. Classification (NCBI taxonomy): domain Eukaryota; kingdom Metazoa; phylum Arthropoda; class Insecta; order Blattodea; family Blattidae; genus Periplaneta; species Periplaneta americana. The sequence goes on along the minus strand of NC_091131.1, from coordinate 1,617,279 downwards.
CTGAAGCGAAACAAAGCACGAAATATCACGAAATGCGTTGCTTTGCGCGAAATATATACAAGGACATCATTTTATTTTTACTAACATTTGTAATATTAACCTGGCTATACCTTTAGATCAACGATTAAGAACCGGAAACACAGTTTGCTATCCCCTTCCACGACTGGAGATCGATGATACAAGCGTAATATACAAACAAATCACTTTACTAGGTAGAGGAGAGAGGAAAAGTAGTTCATCCATTTACGTAAACTAGGAAATATCGCAATTTTGAGATTGATAATTTTCATTAGGTTTTTTTTTTAATCAAAATACAGTACAGTATTAACAATGGGTGTTTTTACTCACGAACTGAGCTGTCCATGTGGACGTATTCATTATGCAGTGTATATTATACTGTCTACAGCACATTAGCGTACAATATAGAGAATGAAGTTAAATTGAAAAATAATCATAATATGGATATTTAAACACATTTTTGAAAATGGTGGCCGTTCATTTCGATACAGGCTTCAGTTCTGATGTGCATATTATCGCACTATAGACTATTGTACATAATTCCAATTACCAGGTTCGTACTTCGTATCAGTAACTCATGTTGAAATAATTCTGTACCTACTCTATAAAAGAGTACCTTACGTACTGTAAATTCAATCTTCACTTCTGCCCGATCCGCACAGATAAAATTACTCAGACATGCTATCTACTGTGGTTTTGTCGCAGGTTCGTAGAAAGGATGGAAATCACGTGACAGTTAATTACTTAACGAGGCCCTTTTATTTATTTTAAACATTTGTATGGGTTTAATATTACGTAGACGTCCAATTCCTAACATAAATTAATGTTCTCAGAAAAGAGCTAAGACAGCCCAGCCACTAGACTTTACAGAAAGGCGAATAGAAGCAGGTGGGGGAAACCGGGATGCGAAATAGACAAATGGACGACAGTACCTGTGCGAAAATGGTTCAATATTGAAAGCTCTTTCGTCACTGGAAAGCACGAACATATTTTTGGAACGTACTGTTTACTATGACTATATGCGATCTTGGATCTGTGTGGAGGACGGTTGAACTTCATTAGTAGAAGGGGTGGAAGTTAAGTACATTGAAAAACTCAGGTACAATAAAAATTGAAGTAAAAATAAAATTATGTCCCTGTATATTGGTTGTCGGGAAATAAAACCCTATATCAACGAAATTACGAAATATTCGCCAGAAAACGCGATTCACAGCAGGTCAGTCTTTAATTCTCCGTTTTGTCTCTTTGTTTAAAACTTCAATTAAAATAAAACTATAAAGTTACACAACGCAGATGGGCAGGGCATGTAGCACGTATGGGCGAATCCAGAAATGCATATAGAGTGTTAGTTGGGAGGCCGGCGGGAAAAAGACCTTTGGGGAGGCCGAGACGTAGATGGGAAGATAATATTAAAATGGATTTGAGGGAGGTGGGATATGATGGTAGAGACTGGGTTAATCTTGCTCAGGATAGGGACCGATGGCGGGCTTATGTGAGGGCGGCAATGAAGCTCCGGGTTCCATAAAAGCCAATAAGTAAGTAAGTATTTCGCGGTCTCTTATGATAGTTAATTTTTCTGCCGCTTGGTAGCGTTTATATCTTTTGGGCTTTAAGGTGTTCGACGTTCTCATTTACACCGAAACACCCACAGATGTCGCTCATGATAGCGTCACTCCTTTCGTGGGACCTTTACGTCACTCGAAGAAAACGAATGTGTGCTCCGGATATTTGCTAACTGAAACTTTGAGACTTACCCAGCAGCATTATGTTGCCATAGTTACAAATCAATCATCATCTGAAGTGAAATAATGACAGAAAAATATAAACTTTTCGTTTTTCCCCTTCGAAAATAACTTGATGCTTATAAATGCTCGTCTCAAAATTTTGAAGACTTGCGCACCTTAACAATTGAAGAGTTTTTTATTTTTAAAGAACCATAGTCCAAAAAATACAAATTTGAAATATTAAGCATTTAGTGAGCTTACTGTAGCGCCCATCTACTAAATTAGTTGTTGGGGGGGAAGGCACCATAGGCCTACATTATAGGAGTGGAAATTTTCAGTGATTTTCATAACACAATCATAGTCCAAAGACGTCTTTGTGAAAATAGTCATTATTCAGCCAGGACGATGTTAACATTTACAAATATCTCATTCATATCATCTTAAAACATTTAGCCATAAAATTTCAATTTGTAGTAGATTGGCAGTACTGCTTCTCACTACGCGGCAAAAGTCACCTCAGAGAAAAATACGTTGGCACGAGAATTGTATTAGTTATGCAGTCATCTTAAACACAGAATAAATATGGGAAATGCCTGTTATTATTCGGTTGAGAAGCTTTTATCATCCAGTCTGCTGTCAAAAAATCTGAAAGTTAGAATTTATAAAACAGTTATATTACCGGTTCTTCTGTATGGTTGTGAAACTTGGACTCTCACTTTGAGAGAGGAACATAGGTTAAAGGTGTTTGAGAATAAGGTGCTTAGGAAAATATTTGGGGCTAAGAGGGATGAAGTTACAGGAGAATGGAGAAAGTTACACAACACAGAACTGCACGCATTGTATTCTTCACCTGACATAATTAGGAATATTAAATCCAGACGTTTGAGATGGGCAGGGCATGTAGCACGTATGGGCGAATCCAGAAATGCATACAGAGTGTTAGCTGGGAGGCCGGAGGGAAAAAGACCTTTAGGGAGGCCGAGACGTAGATGGGAAGATAATATTAAAATGGATTTGAGGGAGTGGGATATGATGGTAGAGGCTGGATTAATCTTGCACAGGATAGGGACCGATGGCGGGCTTATGTGAGGGCGGCAATGAACCTCCGGGTTCCTTAAAAGCCAGTAAGTAAGTAAGTAAGTATGGAGTCATCTTAAGGCGCAGAAGTAACGCCATGGAAGAAACGTAGGCAACGAAAGAAGAATAAACAGGATATAATAAAGGAAAGAAGATTAAAGGAGAAGCACACTTCAGCCACAACAGAGAATTTCTTCTTAAAACAACCATTGTCCACAGTTACCTGCATTCACACATGTATTTCTATGAGACAATTTAAGTTATAAATGTACTTCAGTTTTCCCAAGTTTCAACGCCTTAAGAAATGGCATGATGAATTTCATACTTGAAGTGTCAACAACTCCCATGTCAGATAGTTTTTTTGTTTCTCTTGAAAATTTATGTTTTTGGACTATGGTTATTAAAAAAAAACTTATATTCTTTGGCAGCCATTTTTAAAGGTGTGCGCGCTTTATATTCCCAGCAGTCTCTCTCTTGTTTAACTTCATTTCTCTAGATTCAGAACAGCGTCGGTCTCTAAATTTGAAATTTTTTTTTACATTTTAGCTGAAATGCATTTACTTCTTAAAATATAGGCTAAGAGCGTTTGCATACTATTATAGTTACTACTACTACTACTACTAGTTACTACTACTACTACTACTACTACTATTACTACTACTACTACTACTACTACTACTACTACTACTACTACTACTACTACTACTACTAATAATAATAATAATAATAATAATAATAATAATAATAATAATAATAAGCTCAAGCTCGATTATCTGGTCTCTAGTGGTTATCACGCTCCTCGAGACTGAAGGGTCGCCTGTTCAAACCTCGTCAATGGAGGCGAACTTTTCATCGAGTGTGAAGTACATTCGTAGGTTAACCAAATTTAATGTAAAACATACTTTTGTTAAAGTCTTACCACGTGTTCAAACCTTGATAATAGAATGAAAGAGTAATGGAACGGAGAAAAATTCTCTCCGGCGCCGGGATTTGAAGCCGGGTTTTCAGTTCTACGTGCTGATGCTTTATCCACTAAGCCACACCGGATACAACTCCGACGCCGGTTAGAATCGTCTCAGATTAAGCTCCAACTCTTGGGTTCCCTCTAGTGGCCGCCCTCTGCACTACGTCACAGATGTCTATGAACGCAGGACCGAAGTCCACACATGTGCTGAGGTGCACTCGATATGAGTGACTAGTTGGCCGGGATCCGACGGTATAAGCGCCGTCTTAAATCACGAAGTGATTTACGCATATCATATATATTATTTTAATGTACTGAAGTACATATGATATTTCCATGCAGATATTCTGCGTCATCATACGATGACGCAGAAAATCTGCATGGAAATATCATATGTACTTCGGTACATTAAAATAATATACTTGATAATAGACTTCAGATCTCACTGCTATAAAGATGGTCACAGCCTGTGGCATGAAAGAGTAAAAACATGTCGATTACAGAAGTCACTGCATCATAGTTTTTTGTGTAATGTTATCCGTCTGAGCTGAGGCCCACGTTAGCTGCGTGGCGGTGTTCTTTCTTGGACAGTGGCACTTGAATTGGAAGTCATTCGTTTGAAAAACTACCAACCGGCCTGCGTGCTGTTTTTGCAGTAATCAAAAGGTCGAACGGGGGGCGATAGCGCTGAGCTTATGGGCAGACCAACTGTGGAAGAGCTGCAAGATTGGGAAAGTTTGGGCGCGAGATTATGGAACCGCGATATCTCCCCGCTCGAAGTTCTCTCGACTTCAGAACGGAGGAATGGTGGGAGGTTTAACATTACATTAAGAGGCGCCTCCACAAGAATCGAGCTACTGACCAAGACGTTGCAATCGTTCACCACCAGCATTCCTCAGCGATGTTACTGTATTTAAAAGATTTGATTACTCAATCAATATCTCAATATTCCTCAATCGATGTTACTGTATATAAAAGATTTGATTACTCAATCAATATCTCAATATTCCTCAATCGATGTTACTGTATTTAAAAGATTTGATAACTCAATCAATATCTCAATATTCCTAAGTCGATGTTACTGTATTTAAAAGATTTGATTACTCAATCAATATCTCAATATTCCTCAATCGATGTTATTGTATTTAAAAGATTTGATTACTCAATCAATATCTCAATATTCCTCAATCGATGTTACTGTATTTAAAAGATTTGATTACTCAATCAATATCTCAATATTCCTCAGTCGATGTTACTGTATTTAAAAGATTTGATTACTCAATCAATATCTCAATATTCCTCAATCGATGTTATTGTATTTAAAAGATTTGATTACTCAATCAATATCTCAATATTCCTCAATCGATGTTACTGTATTTAAAAGATTTGATTACTCAGTCAATATCTCAATATTCCTCAATCGATGTTACTGTATTTAAAAGATCTGATTACTCAGTCAATGTCTCAATATTCCTCAATCGATGTTATTGTATTTAAAAGATTTGATTACTCAATCAATATCTCAATATTCCTCAATCGATGTTACTGTATTTAAAAGATTTGATTACTCAATCAATATCTCAATATTCCTCAATCGATGTTACTGTATTTAAAAGATTTGATAACTCAGTCAATATCTCAATATTCCTCAGTCGATGTTACTGTATTTAAAAGATTTGATTACTCAATCAATATCTCAATATTCCTCAATCGATGTTACTGTATTTAAAAGATTTGATAACTCAGTCAATATCTCAATATTCCTCAGTCGATGTTACTGTATTTAAAAGATTTGATTACTCAGTCAATATCTCAATATTCCTCAATCGATGTTACTGTATCTAAAAGATTTGATTACTCAATCAATATCTCAATATTCCTCAGTCGATGTTATTGTATTTAAAAGATTTGATTACTCAATCAATATCTCAATATTCCTCAATCGATGTTACTGTATTTAAAAGATTTTATAACTCAATCAATATCTCAATATTCCTCAATCGATGTTACTGTATATAAAAGATTTGATTACTCAATCAATATCTCAATATTCCTCAATCGATGTTACTGTATTTAAAAGATTTGATTACTCAATCAATATCTCAATATTCCTCAATCGATGTTACTGTATTTAAAAGATTTGATTACTCAATCAATATCTCAATATTCCTCAATCGATGTTACTGTATATAAAAGATTTGATTACTCAATCAATATCTCAGTATTCCTCAATCGATGTTACTGTATTTAAAAGATTTGATTACTCAATCAATATCTCAATATTCCTCAATCGATGTTACTGTATTTAAAAGATTTGATTACTCAATCAATATCTCAATATTCCTCAATCGATGTTACTGTATTTAATAGATTTGATTACTCAATCAATATCTCAATATTCCTCAATCGATGTTGCTATATTTAAAAGATTTGATTACTCAATCAATATCTCAATATTCCTCAATCGATGTTACTGTATTTAAAAGATTTGATTACTCAATCAATATCTCAATATTCCTCAGTCGATGTTACTGTATTTAAAAGATTTGATTACTCAATCAATATCTCAATATTCCTCAATCAATGTTACTGTATTTAAAAGATTTGATTACTCAATCAATATCTCAATATTCCTCAGTCGATGTTACTGTATTTAAAAGATTTGATTACTCAATCAATATCTCAATATTCCTCAATCGATGTTACTGTATTTAAAAGATTTGATAACTCAGTCAATATCTCAATATTCCTCAATCGATGTTACTGTATCTAAAAGATTTGATTACTCAATCAATATCTCAATATTCCTCAATCGATGTTACTGTATATAAAAGATTTGATTACTCAATCAATATCTCAATATTCCTCAATCGATGTTTCTGTATTTAAAAGATTTGATTACTCAATCAATATCTCAATATTCCTCAATCGATGTTACTGTATTTAAAAGATTTGATTACTCAATCAATATCTCAACATTCCTCAATCGATGTTACTGTATTTAAAAGATTTGATTACTCAATCAATATCTCAATATTCCTCAATCGATGTTACTGTATTTAAAAGATTTGATTACTCAATCAATATCTCAATATTCCTCAGTCGATGTTACTGTATTTAAAAGATTTGACAACTCAATCAATATCTCAATATTCCTCAGTGGCGGCTTGTTATTACTATTCAACATTCTTGGTATTACAGATAACGATGCGTTTGAAAAGTGTTACGCGCTCCAATTTATCGCACAATAATAAAATTAATATTTGAGAATTAATTTTTCTGCAGAGGCTTGTGAATTACTATTTCAGAAAATATCTGACCATTCTGAAATCACGAAACAGAATACAACATTAAAAAGTTTTCTTCTCTCCAGACGAGCAATAGAACAAGAAAAGAACACAGAAGTCTACACTCGATTTATAAGAGAAATTACATTGACCTATTGAGATGTATTGAGAGAATTCGCTTATGTTTTTTTCTTCATAAAATAGCTCTAATCCTGAATGTCAATAAGTGGGTGTGTGAATTCTCATTATTGAAGGTGTTGGGACACTGACAATCCTCATATAATGCATGAAATTCCTCTTCACGATCAGAAAGTCGGTGTTTAGTGGGACATTACCACAAGCAGAATCATTGGCCCTATTTTCTTTTATCATACCGTTAACTCGGAACGATATGTGCAAAATATACTGCAGCCATTTTTTTTAATGTTGACTGAGGAAAGAAAGCAATATGCCTACTTCAAACAGGATAACGCCACTGCTCATAATTCTATGCATGCATCAGAACAGGTGTTCGATGAGCGAATAATTAGTCGTGGACTTTGGCCCCCTAGTTCCCCCGATTTAACTGCCTCTGATTTTTATCTGTGGGGAACTTTAAAACAGAAAGTGTACAAGAACAATCTACTGTACACTAGTGGCTTGTGCAGCAAATGCTGCAAATTAACTTCTTTAGAAGATAAAATAAAAATTTTTCAGGTTTATTTTGCAGAAAGATTACCAGATATTTTGAAAGTTTTTTGCTTCCATAATAATGGAAATGTAACATTCAAAGCTACGTAGTAACTCAATGAAGTGTAACCCTGTCAAAATATTTCCTTTAAAATGCTTTCCTCTGAATGTTTTATGCGAAATACTTCTTGAACACATCCATCTTCATTTCTTTGAGTTTCAACGCAAAACCGCAAGTAACAATGTCAGGACGATCAGTGGATTTTTCATGTGGGAGTAAAGCAATAGCTATTTCAGGTCAATGTGGATTGTAGGTGAAAGTTAAACAAAAAGTCAGGTTTGCTATGCTTTCGAATAATGGACATAGCATCTTGGTATAGAGTTAAAGTTATGTTTTATTTAACGACGCTCCCAACTGCAGAGGTTATATCAGCGTCGCCGGATGTGCCGGAATTTTGTCCCGCAGGAGTTCTTTTACATGCCAGTGAATCTACTGACATGAGCCTGTCGCATTTAAGCACACTTAAATGCCATCGACCTGGCCCGGGATCGAACCCGCAACCTTGGGCATAGAAGGCCAGCGCTATACCAACTTGCCAACCAGGTCGACTTCTTGGTATAGCTGCTGTATGCAGAGCTTGAAATGTAGAGGGTAAAATAATTTGATCCTGCGAAAAGATCTTGCTGAAATGATCGGAAAACTACAAAATTTTGTAGGTCTCTTATTTTATCAGTAAGTAATACCTTTTGATCTTTCCTTAGGAATTGTATTTTTGCGCTCTCTCGAGCCAATACTGAAGAGAATGACGCATATAAATATCTACACCACACCGCCATTAACTATATGAAAAAGACCCAACCCTACTTGATTAATAACTATAAAATATTTTATTTTAATAACAATAATATTATCTTACGTAAGTTTTGTAATTTTATTTAATAGCCGCCAATCATTAAATTATAGAAATGAAGATCTAATTTAAGATATTCTCTACAGCTACTAATATAACCCCAAAACGTTTCACTTCCATATCAATATAGCATTAATATGTATAATTAATTAAAATTAATCGCATGATGGCATTAACTATAATAATATCTCGTTTCTAATGGTAATAATATCATCAAACTGCCTCAGTTTTGTAGATTTTGATATTCAATACACAGATGTACTCAGAAAATTACAGACCGCAGAATCAGACTTGTAAATTATTTTTAGTAAGTCTTGAAGTTTTTAATAACCAATTGAATTTGAACTCTAAATATGTCAGCAATCCTGCAGGTCATGGCCTTCATGTAATAGTCTATTGTTTACTGTAGTGTGTGTTTTGTTTTATTCTGAAATGCAATTAATTAGTTCCCAAAACTGACGAAACATGGATTTTGGAAAATAGGAAAATGATGTAGGAAAATTGACATTTCACTGAAAACTACTATTTTTCTGAAAAATGTTGGGTTCCAAGCTTCAAAATGAGGGGTCATTCATTAAAATCCGTTCAGCCGTTTTCCCGTAATTTCCATTACCAATTCAAATTATTTAAATAGATTAGTGGCTTGTGCAGAAAATGCTGCTAAGTTCATTAGAAGTTCAAATTAAATTTTTTCAAATTTATTTCCAATGAAGAATACCAGATATTTTGAAGTTATTTGCTTCCATAATAATGAAACAGAGGCCAACCCCTCTGAATGGTTTTCTTCATGCTAAATACTTTTTATTTAACCTATACATCTTCAGTTCTTGAGTTCCAATGCGAAAACGCAAGTAACAATGTCAGAACGATCAGTCGGTTTTACATGTGGGAGTGAAGCAATAGCTATTTCAGGTCATTGAGGATTATAGATTAGTTATGAAAATATCCCCCCTCGTGCCCTCTGCTCTCTTCTCTTCTCTTCTCTTCTCTTCTCTTCTCTTCTCTTCTCTTCTCTTCTCTTCTCCTTTCCTTTTCTTTTCTTCCTCTTTTCTTGTTTTTTGCCTTCTTTCTCCATTCGCTTGCTTTCTACGTGATTCTCTATCTCTCCCACTGTATCTTACATCCTTGTCATTGTTACATGTTTCATATTCAATCTCTACATTGCCTTCAGCGTCATCATCAGCATCATCATGTGAACTTTCATCTATGATCTGCAGAGTAGTGTCGATCACCACGCAAGTTTTCATCCAGTGTTACTTTGTTAGATAAAACACACTTAAGCGAATAAATAAACTTCACTAACAGAAAATTTTTCTGTTAATATTATTGATACGTAAATCTGACGTACACTTCCAAATAATTATCTCATAATAAGTTGGCCAAGCGTGTAAGTTGCAACCTGCTGTCACGACTACTATAGTCAGCAACAGAAAGACAGAGGCATAGCTAGAAGAAGGAGGTGCTCTCTTGGCGGGAAAAGTAGTGAGGATCAATTGTTTATCCATTATACGTCAAAATTACGTACGACAGAAGTTTTAAACAATGGCATTACTTCCTTGTGAGCAGGAAGAAAAACACTGTTTGATCACAGTATAGAGATATGTTCTCTATACTGTGGTTTGATTTCCACATATCCTACAAGTTTAATACAAGTAGTGTTAAGTTCATAACAATAACCTTAGTATCTCGTTATCATTATATTACTTCTCTTAAAATAATTATCTACAGTCAGATGGAAAGAAGTTTATGAGATTGTACGTTCTCGTGCATAAATCGAAACTTCACGTTGATGTCGATGTTACAGGAATTCCTAATTTATAGTCTCAACAAATGTTGACGCAACATCCGTCGATCGACCACGCTGTTACGTAAGTACTCAGTATATTATAGAAATGAAGATCTAATATAAAATCTTCTTTCTATGCGTCTACTTACTTAAGGCCCCAAAAGATTTCACTTTCATATCATCAGTATACCATTATGTGTTGTATTAACTATAATAATATTTCATTTTTAATGGTAATAATGTCAACAAGCATTCTTAAGTTTTGTAGTTCTTAATATCGAATACACAGATGTACTCGGAAAATTACAGACCAGAGAATCAGACTTGTAAATTATTTTGATACGTTATCAAAAAATTACACAAATGAAGATCGACATATTGGCATTATGATGTGAAAGAATCTGACCCATCTGAACTCTAAGTATGTCAGCTATCCTGCAGGTCATGGCCTTCGTGTAATAGTCTATTGTTTATTGTAGTGTGTTTTTGTTTTATTCTGAAATGCAATTAATTAGTTCTCAAAACTGACGAAAGATGGACTTTGGAAAATAGGAAAATGATGTAGGAAAATTGACATTTCACTGAAAACTACTATTTTTGTGAAAAACTTTGGGTTCCAAGCTTCAAAATCAGGGGTCATTTATTAAAATCCGTTCAGCCGTTTTCCCGTAATTTCCATTACCAGTTCAAATATATATATATATATATATATATATATATATATATATATATACTATTGAAGCCCTGGAGAATTAAATCCGACGACTGATATCTAAAATTTCAGAGGCCGAGATACAACGAGTGTTTCGGAATTTTTAACACGATGCAGCGTTTGTATCGAAAACGCTGGACATCATTTTCAACAGATGCTTTGATGAAAGGTAAGATCTACATCAATTTTGAACTTCATTCATTCATTCATTCATTCATTCTTTCATTAGGTAACTCTTAACTAATAATTTAGCCTGCCGTAATTAAACTGAACGCCCGTCCGTCCGCGCTGCTACAGCTTACCGGTGAGTCGAGCGATGGATTGCGGGCGATCTGTTTCCCGACGTCCCCTGCTTCTCTCTGCCTCTCTGCGCGTGCGCACACGCTAATGAAAATCGGAGCGGCTAGTGCACAACTAGTCCATGTGTTTGTCATAAAATCTATATTCTAGCATTATTCATTATTGCAACGTTAACCACGCGACCAACATCTGTACTACACATTCAAATGATTTCCTAACCAATAATATCTGTGCATTCCTCTAATATATAACTAGTTTTATTTTTCCAATTAGTATGTCAGGGGCGGCTAGTGTTCAATGCCTGAAAAGTTGTCAGTGATTGCTACTACACAACCTGTGGAGTATTCAGAAGATATTAAATTAATATTTTTCTAGTCACTCACGTACAGGAGTAGTCTTACCGGAAATGGCAACGTTGCCACTCTTCTGATCCCTCACGTTCACCTCGGCCAACACAGCCTTCGCCTTCTGCGAAGCAAAAAAAAAATCGCGTTAAGATGTGAACTTGCAACATAGGCCCTTCCTGAGTAATACTCTTTAAAAATCCCAACACGTTACCAAGAATGTTTCACTAAAATATTACGTAATGTCACTTAAATTCTACTCGGCAAAAAAGTAACGTAATTTCTTTAATTACAAATTTTATTGTCACACAGACATTCAGAACTACAGCTAAGATTGTGTTTGGGGGACAATTAAGGTTGCTTCATTCACTTGGATATTGTCTCTATTATTACTTATAATAACTGTATTATTATATTATTATTATTATTATTATTATTATTATTATTATTATTATTATTACTATTACTATTATTATATCCCTTGGCATTTTGCAGAATTATTTAAGTATTGTGGAATTGGACAAGTGTATGCCGATTAAATCTGTATAACATTCTAAAAGTCAGTAGCAACTAGCTTGCAGTTTCCAATTCCTTTGTAATAATAATAATAATAATAATAATAATAATAATAATAATAATAATAATAATAATAATAATAATAATAATTGTTATTGTAAAAACAGTTGTGTCCACCGTAGTGGCGTAGTGGTTAGCAAGTCCGACCGTGAAACGAGCGAGCACGGGTTCAAATCCTGATTAGGTCAAGCTGTGTGTTTGGGGGTTTCCCTCAGCCACTTGAAGCAGAATTGCTGGGTAATAATCGCCTTCAATAATTTCAACTTTATATTACATCGTCAGCAGATGTGCTGCTGTGATTCACCTAAAGATGTCGTCTGTCTGGAGGAGCTGCATAGATCCCAGGGAGCGTAGGGACTACGGCAGACCAGGCAGTGTAGCTCCCTCGGACAGATGGCGCCATGGTGGATCACGGTATATACGGTGCTGCGATCTTCAGGTCAATATAGGATATAGTTACGCAGCACGCGATTTGCGAACAGGGGCCTGTTTCACAATGTTTACAATCTTTGTAAATTGTAAACTTTGCTTGTAAATTGTAAACTTCTGTTTCACAATCTTTGTTTGTAATGTTGAACTTTACATACAAAGGAAATCAAATCTTTACAAATTAAATTTTGCTCACTTTACAAGTATTCTGTTTCACAATGATGAGTAATTTTACAAACGTGTAAATTTTACTTGTGAAATTAGCACATTTTCTACAATACCTCTGAGATGTGTAAAGTTTTATATTGCAACAAATTATGAATAAATACAATAAAAATAGTTATTAAATTAATTTTTGAGTAACTGGATAATATTAAGAATTAAACTAAAGCAGTTTTGATGTTATTAAGGAGTTCTAATGACTCAGATAAAAATATTGAATTTAGGCCTAATCAAACGAAGACGTATACGTAAAATTCTCCGAGCGAGAATTAATAATACGTTCGTATCATTGTAGAAATTTAATGAAAGGTTTCGAATGAGTCCCGCGCTATGCTTCAGAATACCGCGTAAGTATTTATATACGAAGACTGTATTTAATACCTAAATACTCGAACTTAATAAAGAAGTTCCTTGCACCAAAAATAAATAATTCAATAATGCAATAGCGACACTACTTATACGGTATTCTGAAGTCATTTCGAGTCCCGTTTCGCTGGAATCTCTTCTACAAGATATGGGACATCATATCCAACATCCAAAAGAGAAAAGTGATGCCTTAACCTCAAAGTGAGAACTGTATTGTTTTGCATTGGATGCATACTAGCTGTCAGTTCCGTGGGTTAGCAGATAAGCATGGAATTTCTAAGATACCAGTGTGCAAAAGTGCCCACAGGGTAGTTGATGTTGTTAAAAGAGTTAAATTCGGGGCAGGTTTTTGATCACCAAAATGTTATTTACTATAGCACAGAATTTTTATGCTGCTGCTGGGATCACTAATGTTTGCGAGGTTAGGGATGAAACATTAATAAATACTGATGGATCAACACAAAAAATTAACCTGATTTTTTGTTTAGACATCGTAATTATTTTATAAATTGCATATTTGTACGTGGACCAAATCTGTTATTTACTTATTTGACTGAATTTTGTGCTAACTTTGGTTATTTAAGTAACAAACGTATTGGTATACTCGACCAATCACATCACATGAAACTCCATTGTCGCCAATATATAAAAATCTAAATACTTTTAATTTCTTTTTAACAATACTTTATATTTTCTGTTGGTTAAATATGAATCAGCAAGCTTAGAATAATCTATTTTAGTACAAAATATAAACATATGTATCGATAGTAGTAAAAATACAGCGACTTCAGCTCTGCTCCTTAGCGATTTTTGTAAACTGTCGTTGGCGATATTGTGTAACCAATAATGCGTATTTGTAAATTTCTTTAGCTGATTTTGTAAAGTTCGTCAGACTTTACAAACTAATAAAATAGCATTGTAAAACACAATTTACAAGCATTTGTAAACTTTTACTTGTTATTTGTAAATTTTTAATTTGTAACTTGTAAGGATTGTGAAACGGGCCCCAGATGTCATCCATCTGAGGAGGCTGTGGATTATCAACAGATGCCGTAGCTGAATCGATAAGCTGGCACCAAGCAGTGAATCACGTACTCACAGCAACGCGGTCCTAAGGGTTTCAAAAATCATCCCACAATAAGGAGGTCGGCACAATAATCCTCAGGCTGCGATACAATCCTTCGGGGCCTCCTCAGAAAGCAAACAATAAAACATAAATAATAATAATAATAATAATAATAATAATAATAATAACAATAACAATGTCTCCCATCATTACTGCATATGTTCAGAGTTCCCGTTGTACACGTTGTTTTGTTTTGAGTACTCCTATTTCTCTTCGCTCGTTGTAGCGTGGCGCTCGTTGGACACCCGGTACATGGACAGTAGTAATGAAATTAAAATTTCACACAGCACTGTCAGCAAACTGCGCAGGCGGTCAGCATTATCCGGTTATTCGGGTCCTATTTATTTATTCAGGGCGGGAACTAAACAGAGTTGTGGCATGAATAGTTCAACAGCAGACAGCCCTTTCACGAGATGATGATCTAACAGACAGGTGGTGATAACATGAAGTTATGTAACGACGCTCCATCAAGTGCGAATTACTCGTAAAATATAACAGCGGCGCAAGCCGGAGAATTCGGTACCGGTTTACCTCACATTCTCCTTACAGTTACAGATTATTCCCAACCATGTAATCAGGCTAGACGAGACTCGAACCCATACCCGTGACATTCAAGGACAAAAGTGACTAAGTGATAAGCAGGCAGCGCGTACAGAGGATCGAATAGTTTCTTCTGGTACATCTATTACGTCACGTGGATGTACTGTTCTCCAACCAGGAGATCAACCGTGAAAGGAATATGCTTACTATTGCGTCATCTATTGGAACGAAGTAAATAAATAATATTACCGTTATAACGCCAGTTTAAAAACCATGCGCTCTCCTGCATATGTTATTTAATGTATGGAGAGATTAAAAGACCAGGAGATTAACAGTGATCTAATTTTGTAACTAGGGTAGTATCAATATGTCTGTATCAATGTTATTGTTTGTGCTGTGAGAGCTAGCCAATAGAGATACGAGTACCCACGTGTGTGACCTTATGACATCTTATGACATCAACATTCATTCACAGCATCACCCCGCTTCGTCTCATTCCCCAAAGACTTTCTAGTGGTTGGAGTACAGTATAAGCAGGGTGAAATTGCAAACAGGTACGCATAGACTATGAATAATAGTACAATGCAGGCGCTCCATTGTTTATGTAAAGCACCAAGTTACGACTGCATTGTGATCTGATTCTAATACTGAGTAAGTTGAATTTTCATTCAGACTTTTGTGTTAATATTATTTTAATTGATAAATCTATGTTATATTGTGTTTAATTTTGATCTGTATTTTTTAAATAAGTTTCTAAGTGGGCTCGTTTCTGAACACAAGTTTGTCCCATTCCAATGTCGCTAGAGTTTAAATTAATTTAACTTAATTTGTAAAATATACAATATTTATTTCCTTTCTCTCATAAGAATACCTGCAGCAAGATCTACGTCACAGTTGGTTACATTCGAATTTCTGAAGGACTATTGCAGCATAAGAAAAGGAAGCGTGATGTAATGTACTATAAATATGCCCCTGTAATGCCATGTGACAGAGAACATTCTCTCAGTTTAAACAAATTTTATGTGACTTTCGTAAAAGATTTGCATTTCATAATCTCAGAATATATGGAACTGATTTTGTTACATGAATTAATAGCATATATTGTATATAGAGTAGGCCTATATATGGTTAATGTGTATCATGTTGACTATTATGTTGCATGATATAATTATACTAGTGGCTTGTGGAGCAAATGCTGCAAACTAAGTTCATTACAATTCAAATTAAAATTTTTCAAATTTATTTCCACTGAAGAATACCAGACATTTTGTAAGTTATTTGCTTCCATAATAAAGAAACATACCCCTCTGAATGGTTTTATTTATGCTAAATACTTTTTTATTGAAGCTATACTATTACTATTACATCTTCAGATCTTGAGTTTCAATGTGAAAACGCAAGTAACAATGTCAGGACGATCAGTCGGTTTTTCATTTGGGAGTGAAACAGTAGCTATTTCAGGTCGTTGCGGATTGTGAGAGTTAAGAAAATATCAGGTTTGCCATGCTTTCCAACCATAGACATAGCGTCTTGGTATAGCTGCTGCATGTTTCGTGAACTACCTTGAAATGTAAAGGGTAAAATCATTTTATCCTGCTAAGAGATCTTGCTAAAGTCATCGGGACACTACAAAATTTTGTAGGCCTCTTATTTTATCAGAAATTAATACCTTTTGGTCTTCCCTTAGGCATTATAATTTTTGCGCATCCTCTAGACAATACTGAAGAGAATCACACATATAAATATCTATATCACTTATTTACTTACTTACTTACTTACTTACTTACTTACTGGCTTTAAAGGAACTTGGAGGTTCATTGCCGCCCTCACATAAGCCCACTATCGGTCTCTATCCTAAGCAAGATTAATCCAGTCTCTACCATCATATCCCACCTTTCTCAAATCGATTTTAATATTATCCTCCCATCTACGTCTATCTCCCTTCAGGTCTTCCAACTAACACTCTATACTATTTCTAGATTAACCCATACGTGCTACATGCCCTGCCCATCTCAAACGTCTGGATTTAATGTTCCTAATTATGTTAGGTGAAGAATACAATGCGTGCAGTTCTGCGTTGTGTAACTTTCTCCATTCTCCTATGACTTCATCCCTCTTAGCCCCAAATATTTTCCCAAGCATCTTATTTTCGAACACTCTTAATCTCTGTTTCTCTCTCAGAGTGAAAATGAAAGTTTCACAACCATAAATTACAACCGGCAGCATAACTGTTTTATAAATTCTAACTTTCAGCTTTAAATATCTATGCCATACCGCCATTAAATATGTAGAAAAGACCCATACCACTTGACTAATAACTATACAAATATTTCACTTTAATAACAATATTGTTATCTTACGTAAGTTTTGTAGGCATAGACTACTATATAGCCGTCACTCGGTAAATATTATAGAAATGAAGATCTAACTTCAGATATTCTCTACGCCTACTTATATAACCCCAGAAGGTTTCACTTTCATATCATCAATAAAGCATTAATCTGTATAAATGGTGACAAATACATCATGACATTCACTATAGGCTAATGATAGTTCATTTTTAATGGTAATAATGTCATCAAACATTCTTAAGTTTTGTAGTTTTTAATATCCAATACACAGACAGCTGTACTCAGAAAATTACAAACCAGAGAATCTTCTTTTTGGTAAGTTTTAAGTTTTTAATAACCAATATTACAAAAAAGTTCAGAAAAAGTTACACAAATGAAGCTCGACATATTGGTATTAATGTCAGCCATTTGAACTCTACATATGTTAGCAATCATGCAGGTCGTAGCCTTCGTGTGATATTGTTTATTGTAGTGTGTTTTTGTTTTGTTTTGTTTTATTCTGAAAGGGCCAGTACCTATTTCTCAAAACTGACGACAGATGGATTTTGGAAAATAGGAAAATGATGTAGGAAAATTGACTTTTCACTAAAAATTACTATTTTTCTGAAAAGCGTTGGGTGTCAAGCTTCAAAAATGAGGGGCCATTTATTAAAATCCGTTCAACCGTTTTCCCGTAATTTCCATTACCAGTTCAAATTATATATATATATATATATATATATATATATATATATATATATATACATATATACTAGTTCAATATTCTTATTTAATTATATTTTCTACCATATGTAGCACTAATATTTTGTAGAGCACTAGTTTAGAAATTTTAGTGCGTTTGTGTGGTTAAAAAGTAGCTGCAGAGACAATTTCAATTTAGCAGCAATCCCACGTATAGTTGTCATGATCCATTATTATTATGTACTGAACTATACCTTTCGTAGCGTCCTGATGTAAGCATTTAGCGTCAGAGTTTCAACTCTGAACAGCCAGGATATACTAACCGATAACTTCTCTAACTTGTTTGGGAACGAAAATGAGCTGCCTGGTGATATGATATGCGGCAATGATAAGACAATAATGTAGTGATGAGGTAATATAATGATGAGACGGTAATATGGCGATGATAAGGTAACAACGTGGTGATGAAGTAATATGGTGATATAATAATAATAATAATAATAATAATAATAATAATAATAATAATAATAATAATAATAATAATCTATTCTTGAGAACAATCATTATTATCAGTTATAGCAGTCACGAGCTTAGTTCACACTGTAGCGTGTCTTGCAGATTTCCACGTTGCACCATATCTAAGTTGCAATCTACTTAAAGGTCTTCCTCCTATTGTGGATCCTTGAATCGGTTTGTGCAATTTTTCTTCTTTTTGATGACGTGGCATACCTCGATCATCCAGTTTCAATATATCGCCGTATCGAAGGAAGTTATGCATTTCTTCAGTATTTAATGTTGTCCACTGTAAAGTGGTTGTACCCACACAGTCTTCTCGAAGCTTCTGCTAGTCTGGTTGGGTTCCTTTCTCTTGCCAGTATGCATGACGACTATAGACACGTCGACATTATGATTAGACAAACTAAAATAAGAACACAAAACCTGGCCGTCTATCCTGCCATCCAGAGTCAGTAACTGCACGTCTAGTTAGAGACAATCAGGCAGTAGTGTAGGATGTTCTTCTTTCTGCAAGCAGGCCGAAGCATCCGTTCCACCCACACACCTGAAACTTTGCTCACCTTGTCAAATTCTCAGGTTGAAGCAAGTATCAGGCGATGAGGGAAACTATCACTAGACTTTTGTAGACATTCTTTTTGGTGATAATACTCCATGGCCTCCGTGTTCACCCGACTTCACAGCTCCAGATTTTTTTCTTATGGAGGCATTTTAAGCAGAGGATGTTCTCTCATAGATTACTGAACTGAAGAACTAGATTCGAATGACATTGAACACATTGCTCGGGAGATGTGTGTTCGTGTCCTGACAAGTTTACAGAAGCGACTTCAGTAGTGCATTGCGAGAGGAGGTCACCTGAACTATGAGATAAAAAAAATAGGTTCAGTTGTGTAAATAAACGAAATACAAAAGCACAAGTAAAAGTTCCTAAATCTTTAAGTGCAGGTATTTCGCCAGGCAACTTACCCCTTCCTAAAACAAAGTTTGAGAAATATATGCTGCGTGTTCAGTTCAAAGTGTGTCATGGCTCGCTGTATGCCGTCATGTGGCTAGCCGATGAGCCTAGAGAATTCAATCTTCCTACACTTCCGCAAAGGTGTATTACCTGTGTGCCCGAGAAGTTGCCTACCAATTACGGCGTTCATTCTGAAGAGCTCATATCGATACGTACGGTAACGCCGGTAGTGGCAGGAATATGAACTGTTTGGAAACATGTACTGATGAGAGTTTTTTCTTACTGTCGGGATATGGGGAGAGGGTTAAGACGATTACTTACGTATTTGTTGACATTAACTTCGACGGTCAACATGGACACGGAGCATTTGATTTGTGTTGTGGAATGTTGCCGTACGCAACCGATGATAACAAATACCCTCCGTACGACTTGCCCGCGCAAAACACAGTTCGAAAGAGGTTATGGTAGCACACAGACCGTACAGACCGCCATCTGTTGCTACGACGTTCAAGTTATACCGTACACGTTCTCAAGTTCAGATTGAACGCCTTGAATAATAGGCAACTTCTCTGACATAAAAGCTGAAACTCGCTTCAAATCGCTGACTCACATCAGTGACGTCATGACACACTTTGAAATGAACACCCATACTGTTGTAGGACAAAAGCTATTTGAAGATAAATGCAGTAGGGCCAGAAAGCGTTAAAGCAGGTCTGCACATTCTTTCTAATAAACTATATACTGTGGAGTATAAAAAACACAGTCTTAAGAAAACACGTGTTCTCAATTGAGCTCGATATTTCATCTCTCTCAAAAGTTATAACCGCAAAATTATAATGCAGAGCTAAGTGCCAGGTATGCTATTCTGTGCACAGATACTTCGTAAGTCCCAGAAAGGAGGCAGTGCGCATGATCAGACATACAACGAAACAAAACTAATTTTATTACCTCAACTAGTCATTCTCTTGTGAACCAGGTCGCTCGTCCTCTGATCATGCGCAGTGCCTTGCCTTTTTCTAAGACTGTGATATTAAAATGGATTTGAGGGAGGTGGGATATGATGGTAGAGACTGGATTAATCTTGCTCAGGATAGGGACCGATGGCGGGCTTATGTGAGGGCGGCAATGAACTCGCGGGTTCCTTAAAAGCCATTTGTAAGTTGTAAGTGCATGTCGACCTTCGCCGGGTTAACAGTGATAGAATAGTAGCTAGTAGTAATATTAGTAACAATAGCAATAGTAGCAATAATAGTAGTAACAGTGATAGCAGCAGCAGTAGGGGAAGAAATAGTGTGTTTTGAATGTGCCTGGCCTCAAAATCTGAGGGTGAGATAAATAAATGACGGCAGCAATGCAAACCTACACGCACCGGTTCTCCTCGAGTCGCCAGAACGGCATATCATCTCGTGCATTAAACTAGATTTTCTTTTTAATGAAAGTAATTCCGGTTCTTCTGTAATTTAGATTAGAATCCCAGATTCCATTACAGGACGAAATTGAGATTAAAATTGTGGCAAATTGGAGAAATGTGGTCGCCGCTGTAGGTTTAGAGTCGTTGTTTAGCACACGCTGACACTGGTGCCAACTTCCGGACAAGAAAGGATATTTAAAGATAGTCTACATGAGAATATCTCTGAAAAGAAAATAATATTTCTAAGAAAAAATACTGAAATGAAATTAAATGTCTTTATAAATGGACACAAAGTTACCTCTTTCGAATAGCTATTCAGAGCTGTGTGAGTGATGTATCAACTTTCTACGTCAGAGACCTTGATTCGAATCCCTGCGTAATCTGACTGGAATTTGGTGCTGATAACATAATATGGCATTCACACGTTCCAGCTGCATGAAATAGAAGGAGAAAGCTGAGGAAGATATCCACGATAAAATATCAAAATACAGAACAGACGGGACAAAACTACATTTTTTTCATTCGTTTAATCTCATAAGTCAGTGCCCGCAGGTGGGGGATAATTCTTTAGATCGCACACGAGACATGGACTCGACGTAGGGACACCTCCAAAATACAACATGAACACATAGGGCTAAATAGTCAACAGACAGAACACTCGCGGTGGATGTAAAGTCAATTCCAATCCATCATTCGTCTTTACTGTTGGGAAACCCCCGAAAAAAAAATGCATTCAAATTCTCCTGCCTCGGGACTTCAACCCAGGTCTTTCGAATGCAAGTCCGAGAATATACCGCCTCGATATTCCGGTAACTAAGTATATAAAATATTGTCAATTTTAAAATACTTGTGTTTGTTCCTTGTACTAACATTAATAAAATGAGTTATCATTCATTCCGCATGTTCTACATGATTCACTTTTATCTTGCGCATGAAATCTTCACTTTAAACTTTTTAATCCATCCAACAGATTATCAAGTTGTTGACATAGGCCGACATCTATGAACTGGGCCAGTATAAAGCCTGCACTTCGAGCTACTGGATGCGCGCAAATAAGCGTGCGCTATAGCGAAGACTGCTGTAATTCAGACTTACACTAAAACATTACCACAGAGCAAGGAGTCGCGCGAGCTGGTATTCGTTCGACTGAGTGTGAGTGTTTCCACGCACTGATACGAAATTCCTCCATCAATGTTATATTTTTTTGTCTTTGGAAAGAAAGCAGGCTCGGGGTTGAAGCCCGGCTGGGAGGAGCAGTGCGTCCTCCAATGGTTCACTCTGCAGCGCTGACCACATCTCTCAGGAGTACTCGCCAGTATGTCAGTATGACCTTCCTGTAACCGCACAGTAGCGTGGCGGCATTGTCCAACACTGCAGTATAGGCCTACCATTCAGCATTTGCAGCATTCTGAGCAAGACAGCCTGCACAAACCAGCAGGAGGGCGACGTCACTGAGCCAGGACGATCCCCTGGCGTGCGAGAAACTATTCACAGACCTCCAACCAGGATAATGTTTACCCTACGCGAAGTAGGACCATTTTATTCTACAATCATCAGTTTAAATGATATCAATAATAACACAAAACTATTAATTTACTGACCGTCCAGGATTTCAAAAAGTAAGGCAACACAAACTGGCAACTTTGACTCTTCCGTAAGCAGGAGCAGAACACTTCTGCGCATGCGTCACAGTTATTCATCACAGTCCGCATCCCTAGAATCACAAATAAGGTCCTGACAAATTCGGCTGCATCAGTCTGTAGAAGCAACTAAGCTAAGTGCTCGGGGAACACCTATCGCGCAGATCAACACGAATCTTACAGAAACGAACTCCGCCACCAGTCACTGCGCAGGCGCACTAACAAGCTGTGGGTGCTCACCCCAATGACACAAGCGGCTGCTTCATTTCGTGTACTCCACTTCGTACTCCTGTCTCCCTCGGCTTCTCTCGCACATCACGTGCTACTGGCCTCGGAACTTCAAGGCAAAAGATACCCAACAGAACGCGCCATCACCTTTACGCCCGATGATGATGATGATGATGATGATGATGATGATGATGATGATAACAATAACAACAGTATTAATAACAAAAGTAATAATAGTGCTGTCATCTCGAAGGCGACACACCAGACTCGGCAGTCCCGTCACGTAGCGCGTCCCATTGCACGGCGGAATCAACAAGTTCCTGCCGACGCAATTCGGCACCGCGTCTCCATGGAAACGAACCACACAACTGACGTGGCTGCAATAAAGACTGAACGATGTGCTCGACAAAAGGAGAAACACCGGTGTTTGAGGTACCGTAGATTTGGAAAAATAACATACATACATGCATACATACATACATACATACATACATACATACATACATACATAGTTACATACATACATACACAGTTACTTACATACATACATACACACATACATAGTTACATACATACATACACACATACATAGTTAAATATACATAGTTACATACATACATACACACATACATAGTTACATACATACACACATACATAGTTACATACATACATACGCACATACATAGTTACATACATACATACACACATACATAGTTACATACATACACACATAGTTACATACATACATAGTTACATACATACACACATACATAGTTACATACATACACACATACATAGTTACATACATACATACACATACATAGTTACATACATACATACACATACATAGTTACATACATACATACACACATACATAGTTACATACATACACACATAGTTACATACATACATACACACATAGTTACATACATACATAGTTACATACATACACACATACATAGTTACATACATACATAGTTACATACATACATAAACATACATAGCTACATACATACACACATACATAGTTACATACATACATACACACATAGTTACATACATACATACATACATACATACACACATACATAGTTACATACATACATACAGACATACATAGTTACATACATACATACACACATAGTTACATACATACATACATACACACATACATAGTTACATACATACATACACACATACATAGTTACATACATACATACACACATACATAGTTACATACATACATAGTTACATACATACATAAACATACATAGCTACATACATACACACATACATAGTTACATACATACATACACACATAGTTACATACATACATACATACATACATACACACATACATAGTTACATACATACATACACACATACATAGTTACATACATACACACATAGTTACATACATACATACACACATAGTTACATACATACATAGTTACATACATACACACATACATAGTTACATACATACATAGTTACATACATACATAAACATACATAGCTACATACATACACACATACATAGTTACATACATACACACATAGTTACATACATACATACATACATACACACACATAGTTACATACATACATACATACACACACATAGTTACATACATAGTCACACAACTCAGCAAAAATAAAGAGAGTACAGAGATTAATAAACATAAAAATGGCGAGAGCCTACCGAACTGTATCTCACGAAGCACTGTGTATCTTAACTAAGGCTACACCTATCTTAATAGAGATTCACAAGATCGCTAGCTGTTATACATTTAAAACTGGACATCGATTCCAAGGATATGAGATAGATACAGCACTGCATTACACCAAATGGCCGCATCCTGCAGATATTGTTGAATTCAACGACAAGCAAGAATGTATGAACTACACAGTAGAAGTCTTTACAGACGGAAGCAAAAGTAATTCTGAAGTGGGGTCGGGAATTGCTATCTTTATAGAGCAAGAGCTCGCACATCAAATGCAATTCAAACTACACGGCCAATGTTCGAACAACCAAGCTGAGCAGATAGCTATTTTGAAAGCACTTGAAAAAATATCCACATTCGACAACCTACAGGATAAGCAGAAGTCAGCTATAATCCATACAGATAGCCTCATAACATTAGATTCGCTACGGAATCCCAACAACCACAAAAACATCATTGAAACAATCAGAAAACAGGCCAGAAAAATGAAGGAGCAGAGATGGACTATCCGCTACACATGGGTCAAGGCGCATGTCGGCATTGCAGGCAACGAACCAGCAGACGAATTAGCCAAGAGAGCAGCAAGGAATAGAGACCTAGAAGTGTGCTACGAGAGGATTCCTGAAATTGAGTGGCTACGAGTACTACAAGAGGAAAGCATGTCTCAATGGGAAAAGGACTGGCAGACAACAACTAAAGGACCAGTCACCAAATCATATTTTCCCAGTGTAAAGGACCGACTCCGGGTCAGTATTCCCTTGAATAATAATCTTACGACATTCCTAACCGGCCACGGAAAACTAAGGGCCTACTTCCACCGTTTCCACATATTGGACAGCCCTGAATGCCCTTGTGGGAAGGGCGATCAGACAGCTGAGCATCTAATCTTCCAGTGTGCTATTCTTGATAAAGAAAGAAGTGTGTTCAGAAACAACATCCTAAAACTAGGTGGTCACTGGACTAACACATTGAGTGAACTAATACTTAAATATAAGAAACAATACATAGAATTTGTTCAATCTGTAAATTTAGAAAAGCTATAACCCCAAAAAGAAGAAGAAGAAAGCAAAGAAAGAAACAGAGTTGTAAATAGTGTATATAGTAGTGTAATAACAATATAACAAATGCAATCAGTAGCCATAGTGAAAATTGTGTAGCTATATAATACTCATCTCTTAGTAATACTAGCGATATAGCAGTGTATCAAGTATAAACATAAATGGGAAGGAACTAGATAATTACGAACCAGACTCAAAGAACAGTGAAGCCATATGTGACATTTATCTAATAGTGATTATCTAATAGTAATTTAGAATTGTATTGAATGATCAACAAGGCATGTAGTATTACTAACCTTGTAATGGAACATGCTGTCCAATAAAAAAAAATAGTTACATACATACATACATAGTTACGTACACACATACATAGTTACATACATACATACATACATACATACATACATACATACATACATACATACATACATACATACATAGTTACATACATACATACATACATACATACATACATACATACATAGCCTACATACATACATACATACATACATAGTTACATACATACATACATACATACATACATACATACATACATACATACATAGCCTACATACATACATACATACATACATACAGCCCCGAAACCAGTGGTCCGAGTTCGAATCCCGGTCGAGGCAAGTTACCTGGTTGAGGTTTTTCCGGGGTTTTCCATCAACCCAATATGAGCAAATGCTAGGTAACTTCCGGTGCTGGACCGCGGACTCATTTCACTGGCATTATCACCTTCACCTCATTCAGACGCTAAATGACCTAAGATGTTGATAAAGCGTCGTAAAATAACCTACTAAAATAAAATACATACATACATACACATACACACATACATACATACATACATACATACATACATACATACATACATACATACATACATACATACATACATACATACATACATACATACATACATACATACATACATACATACAGCCTTAAAGGTGTTCTTGGAAATATGAATTTTATTGTAGTTTCCTCAAACAAGACTGTGTCACTGATTTTTAAAGTAATAACAGTTACTATTAATGGAAAGTTGCTGTCCGAGGAACTAATTTGCGAATCACATGACGGAAGCTGAAGACGAGCTTACAAATTTGTGTGGTTTTAAATTTGGCGCCGCATATTTATTGCACACCATGCAGACACTGCAATATTGAGAAATGTCGCCGTGACGGTGACTTGCGCCCTTCTTACTCACTCTCGCTAACATTCAGTCATGTTTGTGGGTGATCTTAGTCTACGGTGTCATACAGTAGAACCTCGATTAACCGTCAGTCATGGGACCGGAGCTTAGACGGATAATCGAAAATACCGTTAAGTAACAAAGGGTTTTTTTCACGAATAATCACTTTTTTCCAAATTCTAAATGTAAAAAAAGTATGTTTTAAAAATGTAATATAATACAATGTACGTACAAAGAACACGTGCACAGTCTGTAACATTATTGCTGTTGTTTCAAAAAGTCAGTTTCTTTAACAAGCCGCGTGTCTCGTGCTCATCCGCTGTTGGCTTGGATTCTGCTTCAGCATGGGGGATGATGTCCGGCCTCCTGTTCACTTTCTCCAGGATCATTTTGGTTCAACACTTGCTGGATGAGTTCGTCGTCACTTACGAAGACAAAACCTACGTCAAGTTTGTCCATTCGGCCACATCGATCATTAGTGTTCCCTACCGCCTCACAAAGTTGTAGAGCGGTGTTATTGTCTAAATATCGCCACTTTCTAATAAAAATGCTGTAAAAATAATTAAAAAATGGGGGACCGGCCGGTCTCACGGTTAGGCGAGAAAGACGGTGAATCAAGAGACGCATAATCGAGGTTCTACTGTAATTGCAATGTCCATTCATTGATTCTGAAAGCTTTATTAATAAAAATTAACAATTCATTTCGCAAGGCTAATAGTTGGATACGTCCCGCGCCGTGGCGTCGTGGTCTAAGGCATCCTGCCTAGGACTCGCATTACGGAATGCGCGCTGGTTCGAGTCCTTATGGGGGAAGAAATTTTCTAATGAAATTTCGGCCCGTGTATGGGACCGATGCCCACCCAACATCGTGATTCACTTGGGGAGCTACGATAGGTAGCGAAATCCGGTTGCGAAAGCCAGCTATAACGGCTGGGGGGATCATCGTGCTAACCATACGATACCTCCATTCTGGTTGGATGATCGTCCACCTCTGCTTCGGCATGTGGTCGTGACGCCAGCCAGCAGCCGGCTGGTCGGTCTGGGCCCTTCACGGGCTGTAGCGCCACGGATTATTATTATTATTAATAGTTGGATTCTCGCACACTTGCCAACTAAACAAAAAAATAGCTAGTAGAGCCCTCCAAGAATACGTCTTCGTGGTATAATAAAAACGGCGTGTTACCTGCGTACTGACCCGTGCGTCAGGCTGGACTTGCGTTACGGAGTGCGTGCTGATCCGAAATATCACGAGGAAGGAATTTTCTCATGAAATTTCGGCCAGTGTATGGAACCGGTGCCCACCCAGCATCGTGATACCACACGACACCTTCGCTCTCGTTGGATGAAGTAGGTGTAAAAATGACACCTATGAAAAATTCATATTCGAACAACGCGAGCAAGAATATTATAAAATATTTATATTTCATGAACAAAATTTGTGTTGTAAATGTTGGGTTTTTAAAGTGTTTCCTATATTTGTCCTACTATATCGAAATCCCCCCATTATGGGAGAAGTCGGCACCAGTTTGTACTTTTTAAATACAGAGATACAAAATAAACACCTTGGCACCGGATATATGAAATGTACGGAAAACATGTCCATACATATTGGGGGGGGGGGGGTATTATAATAAAAGTTGCATAAATTGATCAGAAAAGTAACATTTTTCCTTAGTGTGCCGAAAAGTCCCTAAATGACCTTACGTACTGTATTGTATTTTATTTTATGCTCGACCATGCCGAAATGTAGTAATTATACATCTGGTAGCAGCCCTTTAATGGAACTCATTAAAGTACACCTATTCATTAAAGTTCAGGTTTTTCCACCAATTAGAAAGCAATATGAAAGCGCAAGTATCGATTATACTCGGATATGCAATCGAAAGACAAGTAGCGAAACGTCACGGAGGCTGGAAATCCAATACTGTCGCAGAAGGTTATGTTCTGTTACTATAATAATTAGCGTTAATTGTAAATACTATTCAAATAAATTCAATTTGTCATCTTGTTTTTCAATATCTAAATCAATTTCCAGGTTATATCAAGATTAATGTTCATTTTACTCTCTAGATTATATCAAGGTCAATGATATTTGTTCCTCGGATAAAAATCAATACTTTCGCGTCTGCACACATCTCACAATTTACGCGATTGCACAAGGTCACTTCCGCTCCCCAGTCAGATAAGAATAATATGAATACTTATGAATAATTTCAAGTTAGAAATATGGTCGAGCATAAAAACTCGAATGAAACTCGCTTGCGCTCATTTCATAAACATACTCGCGTCTTAATTACTACCATTATAGGCTCGTTGCATAATGTACTATTAAATAATTTTAAAAATTACCTTTTTTCGTTTTTATCTCAGAAATGATTTTTCCCCAGAAACAGCCAATTTTCGCGAAAACTCGTGATAAATTTGCTGTTATAATTGAGTCACATTAATGATAAAACCTGCATAATAGTGCACACATGTGGTAAGTGCCAATTTCTTAATTTTGAGAAAAACGAGTTTTAATTTTCAATACTTAATTACACTTCAATTAACATCTATTCTCAAAAAGTAAACATAACATAGGAAAATCGTATTATTCACTTCCCACATTTGTGCACAGTAAAGATACATCTCACAGGAGTTCGATTTTGTACTTAACTCAATTTGACCGAAAAATGTACTTAACACATGTGTGCACTAAGCATCGATACACTGTTTGGTGCATCTCTCAATTACATTTTGCGTTTATTGCTAATAACGCCTGCACTCATCAGTTTCTTTAGTGTAATTTAATTTCTTAAGTTTCCATTCCTTATCATTTATTGTAAACGATGTCTTCCTTTCCTGTAACGATAATATAAGAAATAACGAAAAAGGTGGGCAGTTTGGGACCACCCGTCACCGTCAAGTGCACACAAGCCCGTCGTTCGTCTGCGCGCACACTAACATGGCGCGAGGACTGTACGCGCGTGCCGGGAGAACATTTGCACCCGAGGGAGATGAAGTAGGGAACCCGCTTGTTAAATCTGGAGATCTCCTTGAACCGCAAGCCGTTGCCATGCAAACAAAGAAGCGCAGACATGCAGAAAACAAGATCGTAGCGACTCCGCTCTTATCGCATGCGATGCGCGCTGCCTACCGAGTCAGGCGCGCTGCTTATTTTTAAAAAATGAGGTGGCGTCCCAGCTCTGTTTACACAGGCACGCTCCTGTAACTGTGACAATCCTACCGTCAACTGTTTGGTTGTTTTTAACTACCACGCCGATTCGGTGGTGGCACAACAGTACTGGGGTAGAGGCGAAATTATGATAGGAAGAGAACTGAATAATCCTTTCCTTGGACTGAGCTACATCTTCAGGATTCGAGACTTAGTGTCACACTAACGTAACTACAATCGATTCTTTATTCACAACAAAATTCTTAACAGGCAACAGTACCCTTATTTCACATTAACTATACCATCATGTTTTGTTGTTACGAATTGTATTATACAGGGTGTAAGAGAATAGCTATTCCTAATTTTCTGATGTGATAGAGAACATGAAAATAGACTTTTTTTCTTAATAATATAGTGACCGGAAATGCTTCGTATAAAAAAGAAGAGCTCATCACTCACATTATGGCTGCATTTATGTTTCAGCTGTTCTTGTTACCATGGAAATAATAATTATAATTGAAGTTAGTTTGTTGTTGTATGTCACAAAATATCGTCTGTCAGATCTGTTTATTTAATTTCATGGTATTAAAATACATCGCTATACAAATATGGCACTTGCAGATTTATGCCTGCACGATTGAATGAACATGTTCAAGGTATTTTTCTTAAGGAAATGCTTCCAAAGCTATTTGAAGATGTTCCGATTAATATTCGGAGAAACATAATCTTTCAACACCGGTCCACTTCACCTGATCTTTAAAGTCCACTTAGCCTGCGATGAGTCTCTCCTAAAGGTAAAAACGGCCTGAGCGCGGTGCAGATCTTGTCCTGTCTGCAGCGCAGTTCCCAGGCCTCGCTGGCCTAACGAAGTGATTTCTAACTCACCCAGCTCCGCAGTGCATTACTTCTCCTAAAAAGATTGGAAGCTGGGCGGGTGACTCTCTATTCGTTCCTTGCCCTCCTCACAATTTTTTCCATTACCTTAAAATTCAACGCTTGAACCTCACCTCAATTCCTTTTTATTTTCTCCTCCCAGGTTCCTCATCCCTCTAGCACTCCACTTTGCTCTTCGAAATTTAAAATTCCTCCCCGCCTGCAGCCCAGATGCAAATGGAGTCCACGGCGGAAGTATGCCACGACGCATGACGTCACCCTACTGACGTCACACTTTCAACATGCTTCTCATCCAATGGATTTTGACCACAACTTAGTAATTAATATTATAGATTATATTAATTTGTCCTACAGAATTTATCTGTAATATTGACATTTAATATTTAAGGAGAAATTCGACGTAGCTCAGTAGTCAGAACGCTTGGTACGTAGAACCAAGGACCTAGGTTCGATCCCCGGCGCCGGAGCGAATTTTTCTCCTTAAATATTTAGTAATAAATAGCTATTCTGTTAGGATCCATGCGGACTCCGTCAATTATGAATGTTGCAGCTTGATCATAAATCTCATTTGTCGTGTTTATGCAAACGAACAAGGTGCCAGTCACTTTTAATTCTGGAGAAATAAAATTATTAAATCATACTTTTAATTTACTGTACCTATAAGCCTACAATTCCTTTAAAATTTTAATTTGGGTATACAGAAACTCAGATAAGTTGATCGGCAACACGAACACAGAAGACTTCTTTATTCTGAAAGCATCTTAGCACAACTCCATATCGGATGCTACGCTACAATTGGGGCGTCGCGTCTGATCACATCGTAAGCTGCACAGCTGCACTCTTTGACCAGTGCAGCCGTGACGAGGTAAGTAATCCTCTGCCAGGTGAAGCTTTCAGTGTGTTTAGCAGCAACAGGGAACTCTGGGTACATTCACCGTGTCCAGCGTTCCGGAATGATGTACTTATTCCAACTGGAAGAGAAACGTCCTCTTCGGCTAAATTGTGGAGTATTCGACTAGCAAATTGGAATCTGGCATCTCTTCCACAGAGTCTTATTTGGATTGCATTGTCGAAGTAACCACATAGCCAAGGACAACCCTGCCTCCTGCTGATAAACACTTATTATGTATGTATGTATGTATATATGTATATATAATTTGAACTGATAATGGAAATTACGAGAAAATGGCTGAACGGATTTTAATAAATGACCCCTCATTTTGAAGCTTGGAACTCAAAGTTTTTCAGAAAAATAGTAGTTTTCAGTGAAATGTCAATTTTCCAACATAATTTTCCTATTTTCCAAAATCCATCTGTCGTCAGTTTTGAGAACTAGCTAATTGCATTTCAGAATAAAACAAAACACATACTACAGTAAACAATATTACACGAAGGCCATGATCTGCAAGAATGCTGACATATTTAGAGCTCAAATTAAATTGGTTATTAAAAACTTAACTTACTAAAAATAATTTACAGGTTCGATTCTGTGGTGTGTAATTTTCTGAGTACAGCTGTGCATTGAATATTAAAAACAACAAAACTTGAGGTGGTTTGATGACATTATTACCATTAGAAGTGAAATATTATTGTAGTTAATGCCATGATGTGACTTTTTTTTCATTAATTATACATATTAATGCTATATTGATGACATGAAAGTGAAACGTTTTGGGGTTATATAAGTAGATGTAGAGAATATCTTAAATTAGATTTTGATTTCTATATTTTACTGAGTGGCGGCTATATAGTATATATAGTATATGTTACTGAAAGCTATAAAACTTACGTAAGATAATAATATTATTAAAAATCAAATATTTTTATAGTTATTAATCAAGTGGGGTTGGGTTTTTTTCATATATTTAATGGCGGTGTGGTGTAGATATTTATATGCGTGGTTCTCTTCAGTATTGGCTCTAGAGAGAGTATCTTTCATTATTATGGAAGCAAATAACTTTCAGAATGTCTGGTATTCTTCATTGAAAATAAATCTGAAAAATGTTTATTTGAACGTCTAATGAACTTAGATTGTAGCATTTGCTGCACAAGCCTCTAGTATGTATGTATATATATATATATATATATATATATATATATATATATATATATATATATATATTGTTGGTTATGACTTATGAAGTATAAGAAGGAGAAGAAGCGCAAAGTGACATACGATTTGCATTATTATTACGTTACAGGGCGTAACCGACACTAATTTATAATCGAATGGAGCAACTTATTCTTTGAAGTTAGGTTATTTTGGACTAAAGATTCCCTCTCTTACAATCACCCTATCAAAGCCAAGGTATGTTCTTAATGACGATAAAATGTTTCAATTATGTTAATCAGGCAACGCCAAGCAGCCATTGGCCTTGAGCGCGACTCTGTCACTTGCTTTGAAGCCTTTCATTCGTTTCACCAAAAGTGTAAGACTGAACACCAGGACAGTGCGAACAAATGCTTACAGGCAAGTTTAAAGTTTATGACAGAAATACAGCAATAGAATATTAGTATAGCACGTCACCAATGTTAAGCTTCCTCCATTGTATCAATTACCACAGTGAATCTCATACAAAGGGTGAGTGAATTCCCTCCGGAAAATTAGCGCCAGGTTCAACGCATGGAATTGTTACGTTGAAAAGCTTGGAAGCGAGTTTACCTTCTGGTAAGTGTAAACCACTCGTCCAATATTACAAACTCTAATTCATTGTATATTTTAACAGTCTCTATGGTATTTTAAGAATATTAGTAGTATTCTCACAGTTTCCACGATAGT
Organism: Periplaneta americana; assembly: GCF_040183065.1. Taxonomy (NCBI): domain Eukaryota; kingdom Metazoa; phylum Arthropoda; class Insecta; order Blattodea; family Blattidae; genus Periplaneta; species Periplaneta americana. The sequence continues at coordinate 1,583,639 of NC_091131.1, read as the reverse complement.
TCAGAATTAGTACAAGTTTCAACTGCACTACATTTAGGATGTCTATAGAGCTGAAGTAAATATAATAAATTATAACTTAAAAGCGCGGTTCACAAGGTTTTATTTGTCGCATTTCTTAAGGATGAAGGGATTAGAAAATGTGTGACTTCATAAATTTATTAATACACAATCGTGTGAACTAGGGATGGGCCAAATAGTCGATCGCGGTCTATTGATAGATATCGACTGTTTCTTGGTTCCTTATAGACCACGAACAATAAAAAAAAAACTTACTAAACTTACTCAGAATATTAACAGTCTGATCACACGCACATAATTTATAGCAGAACTAGCTTCTAAGCTCACATTATGTGAGGACATTATGTGCTTGGGTTGTTTGTACGTCTTTATGCAAGAGAAATTTGATGGGTTTTTGAGCAAAGGTAACAATGAAGCCCAGTAAATGAACATTGATGATGTACTGTTGAACATACCGCGGTATATGGTGAAAGCTTTTGATTGAAGTATATCGCCAAAGAAAGTCTGGCAGCTCCTGCTGTAAACTGCGCCTGCGGGTGGCTTTATGCGATTAGCATAACTTTCAGCCTAAATTACCTAATAAATAAGGACAACAGACTCAACTACACAAAATTTCTGGGACTTTTTATAGACTCCAGTTTAACATGGGATAAGCACATCGAGTACATATGCACAAAGCTATCAAGAGTTTTATATTTTCTAAAGATATTAAGGACTTGCGTTCCTCAAAATTATTTAAGATGTGCCTACTTTTCTTTCTTTCAGTCGATAATCCGATATGCCCTAATTTTCTGGGGAAATGGAACCAAAATTGGAAGCGTCTTGATTTTACAAAAGAAAGCCATTAGAATTTATGTAAATCTAACTATCTGGAACATTGTCGGGCACTTTTCAGACAATCACGGATTTTAACAATCATAAATTTATATATATATATATATATATAATTTATTTTATTTAAATTCAAATATACAGAATAAAGAAATATAATTACAAAACAAACAAAGACAAATACAAATAAAATAATACAAGCAATATAAAAAGAAGATACAGTAGTATTAACAAAATTTGAGACCGAATGAGCAGCGCTCGTGCTCGGTCGCAGTTCAGATATAATATAAGATATATATGATCTAGTAGTAGTAGTAGTAGTATTTATTTATTTAACCTGGTAGAGATAAGGTCATCAGGCCTTCTCTGCCCCTCTACCAGGGGATTACAACTATAACATGAACAATAAAATTACAATTAATATTAAATTTACAATTACAATAAAAATTAAAGTACGACAAGAATACCTGATTAATGAAAGCTAGACATTTTATCATAGAAGTTAAGAACAAAGAATATTTTTGTATTTACTGTATTACAAATTAAACCTACAATAACAAAATTCTATAGTGATGAAATTACCGGATATTTAGATATTTTGTGATAGATTAAGAGAACTATTTACAAGAAACCATGTCTGAACGAGTCTCAATTACTGACCAAGTGCCTAGTAAGTTTGCATTTGAATTGAATTTTATTTCGACAGTCCCTGATGCTAGCAGGTAGCGAATTCCAGAGTCTTGGCAGGGCTATTGTGAAAGAGGATGAGTATGAGGAGGTGCGATGGGATGGTATTGTTAGTATTGTTTCATGGCGAGAGCGTGTGTTCAGATTGTGGTGGGAAGAAAGGTAAGTGAAGCGAGACGACAGGTACGAAGGAATAGAAGAGTTCTAGATTTTGAAGAGAAGGAGAAGTGAATGTAAATTTATTTTCTCATCTAGTTTAAGCCAACCTATTGCTTCCAGGGATGGGGTAATATGATCATATTTACGAACATTGCTTACAAAACGTACACACAAGTTATGAGCACGTTGAAGTTTCATTTTGTTGCCGCTGGAGAGGTCAGTCAGTAAAATGTCAGCATAGTCGAAATAGGGAAATACAAGCGTCTGCACAAGGGACTTTTTTAAGCAAGAGGGAAGATGAACATTTATCCTTTTTAGCACATGGATAATAGAATATACTCTTCTAGTACTTTACACTCGACAAAATATCGACAATTACTCATTAGTGGCCAATATACATGATCATGAAATTAGAAATAGTGAACAAATTAATATTCCATATTGTAGATTACACAAAAGCAACACAAACTTTTTAATTATGGGGATGAAATTATATAATAAGCTCCCCAGTTAATATTATAAATTACCAATCAATAGCTTCAAAACTAGATTTTACAATTGGTTATTAAATAATCCTTTTTATTCTGTTGCTGAGTTTTTAAACACAAATTTGTATGAAATTGTATTTTAATAAATAAGTTTTAATTACAATTTAGTTAGTTTTCTTTAATTTAAAAGTTTCAAATTATTTCATGTTTTCATTGTATTATTTAAATTTTACTGTTTCTTTTATTAGTGTTTTTTTAAATAAATTGATATGTTTTTCAATGTATTCTGATGACGCCTAAAACTGTATGTCTAATGGCCAAATAAATTGAATTGAATTGAATTGAATTAGCAAATAACTTACTGTACATCTTTCAGCCCTTGTTAGAGCTTTTCCCACGGACGGTTTTCTTATCGGGTACATAAGTTCAGAAGTCGTGGCCATAGTTTCAATATAGGCCCTATTGAAGACATTAGTTTTAGTGACAGGGCTTCAGTTATGCCCCACACTACACTACGCATAGTACACTCTTGTAACTGTCTGATGCTGTAAACACTGAGTACATTATTTCTATTTGATTACTGGTCCAGTCTAGCCAACTGCAATATTTTCTCCGCGTCAGTAAACTATACCAAACAACTATAAAGACAAATGAAATGAGAACAATTGAATAATTCATAATGTCCAACATACATCTAAAATACTTTTGTAATTTCAAGAAAAACATAGGTAAGACATTCCATTTTATCAACAGTAATCTAACTAGAGGTTTTCATTTATCTAGAGAAAATCAAAACTCGAGTGGGATTTAATTGACTATTACACGATTAGAAGAAAGTATATAAAGATTAGAAGTAACAAAGTACTCCAATACAATAAAATATTAATTGGCTTACGAAAATACAACTGTCTTCAAATGTATTATTGTACCATCTCAACATTACGCTAGATGGCAGTAGTGTTTTATGATTATGTTTTCTCGTTACCGGTATCAGTTGTGCCAACTATGGAATCTTCATTGAACTCTGTGGACTGTTACTAGTCAAGAAGGCTTTGTTGATTCAGTTTCATTTTTATTAAAACATTTGCATTCCACTTCAATCATCCGGATCCCAGTAATCAACGTCACTTGACAGATGATTTTCAATAAATCTTAGTATTAAACAATCTCTGATACATGACTATCCATAATATCATATAGCAGAAGCTATAACATAACCTAAATAATATAAACGAGTGTTGGAAAAGTTTTAATTAGGGATGATGAAATAAACAAGAAAAGTTTTAATTAACGATGATGAAATAAAAAATAAACATGAATAATTTTAAAAGAAACAATTATTGAAAGTACAATTTTCAAATTTGAATGTTTTATTGGTTGGTGGTTCAGTGGATGTTATATTGGACGTGTGCGTAAAAGAAGTGAACTCGTTGATGTACATGGTGTATCCCTCAACTTATTCAGGATTTCCGAATGGTGCTCTTCATATATGACCAGTGATCTTTATTAATTCTTGTTCTTGAATGCCAATGCGAGTCATATTTGAAAGTGCTGTGCATCGACTGGAGTGGTTTGTAATTTTCTGTTTTTTGACGTCCAGACCAGTGCAGTTTGAAATGTTGGCAAACAAAGAAACAAATGCTAGGGTAGTGATAAAAATAAACAAATGCTAGAGACGCGATAAAATTAAACAAATGCTAGGGACGCGATAAAATTGTGCGATAAGCAGCCATGATTGGTTGAAAGACGTCCTTTCGTACCGTTTTATTGGTCAAAAGTAATGTGATGTAGTAAGAGTGTAATAGTCATCATAATATTTGCGCATAAGAAGCTTACCAGACCACGAGTGAACCAGCCTCTAAGATCAGTTCAGTGCGCTGAACCAATGATAGGACCCGCAGCCACGTCACAGTCACGTGTTTGTTTACTTCCGCTCTATAGACATTCTGAATTTTACTAACCATGATGTTTTAACACCCGTCATCTTCATTAACAATTTACTGAGTATAGGCTATATCACTACCGTAAAAATAATTTCCATGGCAACGTGCGATTAGCATTTATTTTGGGGCAGTAGGCTTACGATGGTAACTCGTGCGTTACCTTGTAGCAAAGTCGGTCGCGAACGAATGTAATGTAAGGATTAATAAGCGTAAAGAAAGGGAACCTTCACCACTCCAGCTGAGTGTTAGCCCTCCTGTGTACATACGTGGGCTCGCGGATCACGCGTTGCACATCGAGTGTCTCCCTCGCAATTCAAGTTGTCACACGTCACGGAGGATAATCTCCCTCGCTGACAGAGCGTCGTTAAATAAGCCAGGAAAGCTCCTTTCTAACGCAACCCGTCATTGCTACAAGCACTGCGGGCGAGACTAACGAGCACGGCGCACTTGTGAGGTAAAACCGCGACAGGAAAGGAGTCTAGCGGGTCTGCATACACAGAAGGCGCTGCACATTCGCTCCATCCAGTTCCTTCGCCTCGTTTTACATCGCACCGCCTTGTTCAGATTTATTTACTTTTATCCGCAATATTACTCTAAAGTTCAAGTGCCCTTATTCCCTACTCGCCTCTGTCTCATCAGGTCGTTCCTTATGGCTTTATTGCACATTGTTATGCTCTCACGTTTCTTTATTCACTTGTGTAGACTTTTCCCTCAACCCTAGCGCTACCAAGTTATTTTAAGTAATAGTCCAACGGGGGAGGGGTTGTGACCTCTACGAAAATGTACAATTTTGAGCAGTTTTTAACATATACAATCATAAAATAGTATGTACGACAATAAAATACAAAAACTGAAATGTCATTGTATGTTCTCGAACAAATACTTCAATAAGAGGGGATATTGATTAGGTCAGGATTGATTCCGCTCAGAAACTACAGCGCGTTCATAACGCGTGCGTCATTTGTAATGTTCGATACTATGATCATATCTCACCTTCTTTCGAGAAGTTATCATGGCTTAGGTTACATGAGAGGAGAAATCTGCACTCACTTTCTCTCTTATGTCGAATTATGCACACTTCATCCCCCTATTATTTATTCGCTCGTTTTCATACTCTCTCTCGCTATCATAATATTAATACTCGATCACAACGCGATAACACGCTAGAAATTCCACTTCACACATCATCTCTGTATTCCTCATCTTTCACTGTTGCTACCTCTCGTCACTGGAACTCTCTGCCGCCTGAAGTCAAGGGCTGCCGAACATTGAAATCTTTCAAATCCAAGTTAGAAAATTATCTTATGACGAGTTGCCAAACTAACTTACTATTATGACAAGTGTTGTATTGCATGTTTCCATGTATTCACATTTTTTTTTATGTTTTATATTTTTGTTTTCATATTTTCCGATAATGGTATATCTATAACGTGATACGTTGAGCTGTATATAATCATAATTTTCCTTACTGTGTGTACTTAAAAATATTGTATTCATTGTATGCTTTGTACTGCACTATTTTATTACTACTACTAGTATTATTATTATTTGTATCATTATTATTATTATTATTATTATTATTATTATTATTATTATTATTATTATCAATAATTGTCTTATTTTTTTTATACTTTGTATGTCTCATTTATTTTGACCTGCAGTTTACATTTTATTATGCTTTTTCCTTTCTTTCTGTATGTTATACTGTATATTATGTCTGATTTCTTCTTACTTGTTATTTACATTTTATTATTATTATCTTATTCAGTTTTGTGTGTAAAATTGTAGTGTACTTTGTAAAATTTGTAGTGTTTTTTGTAACGCAGTTTTACTCCTGGTTGAGTGTTAGAGAAGGCCGTATGGCCTTAACTCTGCCAGGTTAAATAAATCATTATTATTATTATTATTATTATTATTATTATTATTATTATTATTATTATTATTATTTTGTCCACCTTGACATATTTTCGTATTTTAGTAAAACTATCAGTGCAAACGATTAAGCAATAACACAATAAGGACCCATGACTGGCAATAAACAATATTTTTAATAGATATATCAATTACATATTTAAAATATAAATTTCGGAGGAGGTGAGCATAAACTAGGGCCTACCCCGCCCCATAGCTATTGCTGGGGTTAAATAATGTTTCTTAATCCAATTTGTCTGTGTGGGGTTACTATAAATCTAATAGAAAATCGTTCAATGCTACGACAAGACTGAGAATGGTCAATGGTTTCAATGTGTGTCCGTAATGTCTTCATTCTCGAAGTTATGAATGATTGAAGAACTAAACAGCCGTCATATTTGATTGGCTGTTATTCAGATAAGCTAGATTGTGTTTTACTACCGTCAACTGTGCATTTCAAGATCCTCATTAACCCCATGCTGTACTGGAGACGGCGCGCCCCTTGATGAACGCAGCCCGGCGAGCGCATTTCATTTCCTGCCGGCCAGCTGAACGCAAACTTGTGCGCAATTTCATTACAAGGCGCGTTCAGAGCGGAGCGAATAAGATCGATCTCCTCTGCCCCTATAGCCTACTTTCCTCTCCAGTCCGTCGAAACAGAATCTTTCCTCCCTTCTGCAGGTCCCCGACTTGTGGTCGGCTATCAGCGCGAGTCGTGCAGGTATGAAATTGTGGGTACTTTGAGTTTCTGAGATAGTATGTCAATATGACAGTCCCGTTTAAGTGTAGATTGTATATGCACTCCTAAAAATTTGACAGATTCTTTACAATTGATTCTATTGTTTAAGGAAAACTCTAAGTTCTGTATCTTCTCTTTGTTTAAGCAAAGAGAATTAGCTGAACACCAATCTTCTATTTTTCGGTTGATAGCATCAAGATCATTAATAATTTTCAATCTATCGTATGCAGTAATTGTTATAGCAAGATCATCCGCATATAAATATGACTTTATGTATTTGCCATCAATTATATAGGGTAAGTCATTTACATAAATAATGAATAAAATCGGTCCCAAAATGGAACCCTGCGGTACACCAATATTAGTAGTTGTGTATTGAGAAAAACTGTTAACTGATACTTATCAGAATAGGCGTGCTCATGTGAGCTGCAACAAAAGTGAAGACTTGCAATTCAATAGAGCAGATATACGGTAGAAATTGATGTATCGTCATTAAATTTCTTGAATTGGATTGAAGCTGTGTAAATATTCGTTATCCATTTGTTTCATCGCAGAGCGCATCAATCAGAGGCAGCGCCTCTAGCGGTCGGCAGTCCCATTCCATTACCTCATGTGAAACAGATTAAGGACTTGGGGGGGTGGCGGGGAGATGCAAAGAAAAATGATTTGCTTCTAGCTTATACCCCCCCCCACCCCCGGCCTCTTTTATCTTGTTTCCTCGCTGCGGATCCATTTCGCGGATTAATATAAGAGTGGGCCATGCAGCACTGTGCTGCGCGCCGTCGTGAATCAAGCGGCAGAAAATCAAACTAACCCGGCTTCGATTCCCATTCGCGTGCGGCCACTTACTGAGTTCCTTCGTGCTGTCAACGATAACAGCAGTCATAGTTACTTTTCCGTGTTTCACAACTGCCAATCTCCACTTTCTTCGAATCACACACTAGCTAATCTTCACTTTCTCCGCATTTCACAACAGTCAATCTCCACTTTTTTCCTACTTCATAATAGTCAATCTCCAGTTTATAAGATTCGCACACTTGCTAACCTTCGCTTTCTCGGTATTTCACAACTGCCAATCTCCACTTTCTTCGAATCACACACTAGCTAATCTTCACTTTCTCCGCATTTCACAACACCCAATCTCTACTTTTTTTTCGAATCACATACTAGTTAATCTTCACTTTCTCCGCATTTCACAACACCCAATCTCTACTTTTTTTCGAATCACATACTAGTTAATCTTCACTTTCTCCGCATTTCACAACACCCAATCTCCACTTTTTTTTCGAATCACACACTAGCTAACTTTCACTTTCTCCGCATTTCACAACAGCCAATCTCCACTTTTTTTTCGAATCACACACTAGCTAATCTTCACTTTCTCCTCATTTCACAACAGCCAATCTCCACTTTTTTTTCGAATCACACACTAGCTAATCTTCACTTTCTCCTCATTTCACAACAGCCAATCTCCACTTTTTTTTCGAATCACACACTAGCTAATCTTCACTTTCTCCGCATTTCACAATAGTTAATCTGTACTTTCTTCCTACTTCATAATAGCCAATCTCCACTTTTTTTTCGAATCACACACTACCTAATTTTCACTTTCTCCGCATTTGACAACAGCCAATCTCTACTTTCTTCGAACCACACACTAGCTAATCTTCACTTTCTTCGTCATTTCACAACAGGCAATCTCCACTTTCTTCGAATCACATACCTGTAAATCTCCTATCTACACTGCAATTCATTCGCTTGTCATACTAGCCGATCTCCGTTTCATTTGTATTTCGCACTGACCGCCACTGGCAGCTAGCGCCATGAAAGTTTGATGAACGAACAGCAGCTAGTTAATATTTATAATCCATTTTCTGCACCTTGCGATAAAAAGATGGAAATTGGATGCAAGAAATTCCATTTCCTGCAAAGCAAATTTCCAAGATATAATAAAGATTACGTAGAAGGGCCCGCTTCTTTCATTGTTCCTCCTCTCACAAAAAGGAATGTTGAATAAAGGAGGGTTCACAATACAAAACAAGACGATAACCGATACAGCCACTAGATGCAGGGCGTCCTAACAAATGTGCTTGTCGAAGCTTGTTTGACTCTCTAACGCAGTGACACAGCAAATGAACTTGAAAATCTTCCAGAGCCCTTAGAAGCAGATGAAAACCGCTCTGTTAGGCCAAAACCCATGCAACACCAGCAGATTCTATGATGGCTTTACATAAAATCTAGGAAATTAGCGACAGTTATGAATAAAGAATTCAGACTGGAATCGAATTAGGTATAGGCAGGAATGTTCCTGATATTTGGCCTCCATTACCCAACTGGAGATTAAATTTATTTCTCCTTGATGAGGACACACGACACCTTCCCGCCGAACATCCTCATACTCTTCTTCTTTCACTGCAATTTTGTTCCTCGACTGTGGAACTCCCTACCGAGAAATGTCAGAGATTGTCAGACTTCAAACGAATTTAAGAATAACTAAGGGAGCATTTACCAATTAATTATTGTTACCATTAGCAACTTTAATTCAATGTTTTACTTTTTTTTTTTGCTCATACATATAACTACAGGATAAATATTTAAATTATCTCAAGACACTATTACTACTGGGTGTTCAGTTCAAAATGTGTCATGGCTCGCTGTATGCCGTCATGTGGCTAGCCGATGAGCCTAGAGAATTCAATCTTCCTACACTTCCGCAGAGGTGTATAACCTGTGAGGCAGAGAAGTTGCCTAGCAAGTACGGCGTTCATTCTGAAGAGTACGTGCCGATACGTACGGTAACGCCGGTAGTGGCAGGAATGTGAACTGTTTGGAAATACGTACTGTCGGGATATAGGGAGAGGGTTAAGACGATTACTTACGTATTTGTTGACATTAACTTCGACGGTCAACATGGACACGGAGCATTTGATTTGTGTTGTGGAATGTTACCGTACGCAACCGATGATAACAAATACCCTGCGTACGACTTGCCGGCGCAAAACACAGTTCGAAAGAGGTTATGGTAGCACACAGACCGTACAGACCGCCATCTGTTGCTACGACGTTCAAGTTATACCGTACACGTTCTCAAGTTCAGATTGAAGAACGCCTTAAATAATAGGCAACTTCTCTAACATATAAGCTGAAACTCGCTTCAAATCGGTGACCCAACAACAGTGACGTCATGACACACTTTGAAATGAACACCCAGTATTACTAGACATGAAATATCTGTATAACAAAACTTTTTTCTAATACTGCACATATCAGCCAGAACCTCAATCAGAGGATTGTTGCATTGTAAACTAGAAATTAATGTTTAAATTCTAAATGCAGACTATTATTAGTAATTACATCATCCTACATTGCTCTTCTATAGTTGAAGCTACCTGCAGTACACGAGTGACAAATGGATAAGTGCATAATCAGAAATAAGTTACAACTCGTCAACTTTAACAACCTGGGGAGTGAGGAGTATTGGTGGCACGCCACGTTTCGTAATGGCTATGATCATTACAACGTGAAGAAGTTTATATATCGCACGGAAGAAATTGAAAAGCATTACATTTGCTTATACACACTTCTGTCACGAGTAACAAAAACACGGTTATGGTTGATTAGATGTGTGATTCCCCAACAATCCACGATACAAATGGTAATCGTCATACATGTCCCTAGTCTGGTGTGTGGTGATTGTTCCTGTGCTTGGAACCCCGATCCCCGGCGTGGAGAGCCACTCTTTCTACGAGGCTCGAACCCGACCTCCGCGCCATGCTGGAAGCTTTCCTTTGTTGATGGAGCGATCAATACCGAAACGCAGACGGTGTGAAAGCCTTCGCGATATCTTAATGACTGCGCCTTGCGTGGCCGACCACCTGTGAAGCTCGACGAACAACAAGAGACATCAGCAATCACTTCATGCAGAATTAGCTGCAGGGAGGTCGCGGCTTCCACCCTCTGCAGCACAAGCACCTCGTGTTGAAATTAGCAACAAACCAGAGTCCGAAATGCAAGCTTGGCAGGCCTCTGTATCACATGCTGTTCCTTTGCTGTATCTACAGGTCTGAATATTCCTATGTGTGCTGGCTTAGCTACACTTTCAATTCATAAACTATCCTCTGTATATATTCATTTGCACGCCGTTATCCGTCTTTCTATCCATCTGTAAAACGCTGAATGTCCATACGCATGAGTGCGAGTTTTTCATCCTGTATAAAGTCCAGGGCGTGATAAGAGAACCAGCAAATATCGAATCGAAGGAATGAAGTATTAATTTTGACCTCAAAGAAAGAATCGGCCGAGTCTTGGTGCTGATCTGCTAACAGCTCGATTCACACGATAATATTCTTTGTCAGTATTTGGAACGGCACCTGCCTGAGGCGAGACCAAAACGCTGGATGAATGCTGCAATCCTTCATATCTACTGAAACAAACAGTGACTTGACAAGACGCTGATGAAGCTAGAGTCCATTTTGAATCTTGCGTACACTACTTTTAACACTTGAATATAAGTAATTCATTAACTAGTGGACTTACTCGTGTTAATTATGTAAGTCTGTGCGGCTTACAGCTGTTTCGGTGCTTCATCACACCATCCTCAGAGCCTACTAGATCTCGGCGTCATCTCGAACTTTTCTGTCTGTTGTGTGGGTGCGTTTGATTGTTGAAAATTGGAGTCAAATAGTGTGTGTGTGTACTGAAATTGATCTGTGTGTTGAGAATTTGATCAGGGTGTGTTTTAGTGTGTTTGTATATTTCATATTGTTCTAGTGTGTAGAGTTTTTGGTTCTTGGGTTGCATGTGTAGGATTTCCATGTCCGCATTTATGTTATTGTATGTATGGTTAGCATTGGTTATGTGATCTAGAATCATCTCTCCGTCCTGATCCTTATTTCGGATTATACATGTTAACACGTATCCAGGAGTGTTAATAATTGAAGATAATCAATGTTAATTGATTCAGTTATTCCCGCAAAATTACAATTCTTAATCAAACAATACTAAGAAGGTAAATAAATGGATTAATTTCCCTCCATTAGCTACAATATCGAGTCATCTATAAGTGCTCTCAATGTTGTCACCTTAAGACTTAGTTCCTTTCCTCTCAGTATCAGGAATCGATACTTCAAAAAAGTTGGAAGAAAATCACCATGAAGTTAAATGTTATGGTTTATTTAACGACGTTAATGTGTAGTATGAGAATGGAATAGCGTAATTTATTTTATGCTCGACCATGCCGAAATGTAGTAATTATACACCTGGTAGCAGTCCTTTAATGCATGTCATTAAAGTACACCTACTCATTAAAGGTCAGGTCTTTCAGCCAATGACGACTCAGGTTACAACTGTTCAGCCAATGACAGGTCAGCTTTCTACCGTTATAAAAGCGCAAGTATCGATTATTCTCGGATATGCAATCGAAAGAGAATTAGCGAAAAGTCACGGAGGCTGGAAATCCAATACTGTCGCAGAAGGTTATGTTCTGTTACTATAATAATTTGCGTTAATTGTAAATAATATTCAAATAAATTCAATTTGTCATCTCGTTTTTCAATGTCTAATTTAATTTCAATGTTATCTCTGTAGGTTCTTATGGCCTAGCAAGGTCAATGTGGACATCTGTTCCTCGGAAAAAATCAATACTTTCGCGTCTGCGCACATCTCACAACATACGGGACATTGCTCCAGGTCAGATACAATAAAATTAATATCAAGTTAGAAATATGGTCAAGCATAAAAAGTCGTATGAAACTCGCCTATAATGGTAATTAAGAAGCTCGTATGAAAATTATGAAACTCGCTTGCGCTCGTTTCATAAATATCCATACTCACTTCTTTATTACCTTCATTATAGGCTCGTTGCATAATGTACTATTATTTATAAACACCTTGGATATTATAAGTTACTATGATGTGTAGTATAGAATGTTAAATGTTATGTTTTATTTAACGACGCTCGCAACTGCCGAGGTTATATTAGCGTCGCCGGTGTCCGGAATTTTGTGCCGTAGGATTTCCTTTACATGCCAGTAAATCTACTGACATGAGCCTGTCGCAATTAAGCACACTTTAATGTCATCGACCTGGCCTGGGATCGAACCGCAACCTCGGGCATAGAAGACCAGCGCTATATCAACTGCGCCAACGAGGCCGACTGTGTAGTATAGAAATGAAACGAGTATTTTTATGAAATTATACAATTTATTTAATATTATGTGTCCATGTTGTAATAACCTCATAATCCATATAGTCACACAAATATTGTGGCCGAGCACATCTGATCATTACGTGACGAGCATGGGCAATTACTACTAACCCTAATACAGGACATCATTTTATTTTTACTAACGTTTTTAATATTAACTTGCCTATATCTCTGGATCAACGCCGTTTGCTACCACCTTCCACGACTGGAGTTCGATGATACTGGCGTAATATACAAACAAAATCACTTTACTAGGTATAGGAGGGAAGAAAAGTAGTTCATCCATTTACGTAAACTAGGAAATATCGCGATTTTGAGTTTGATAATTTTCATTAGGTTTTTGTTTAATCAAAATACAGTACAATATTAACAATGAGAGTTTTTACTCACGAACTGAGCTGTCCATGTGGACGTATTCATTATGCAGTGTATATTATACTGTCTACAACACATTAGCGTACAATATAGAGAATGAAGTTTAATTGAAAAATAATCATAATATGGATATTTAAACACATTTTTGAAAATGGTGGCCGTTAATTTCGATACAAGCTCCAGTTCTAATGTGCATATTATCGCACTATAGACTATTGTACCTAATCCTAATTACCAGTTTCGTTCTTCGTACTAGTAACTCATGTTAAAATAATTCTGTACCTACTCTATAAAAGAGTACCTTACGTATTGTAAATTCAATCTTCACTTCTGCCCGATCCGAAAAGATAAAATTACTCAGACATGCTATCTACTGTCCGTCCAAGTGGTTATGTCGTAGGGTCATAGAAAGGGAGGAAATCACGTGACAGTTAATTACTTAACGAGGTCCTTTTATTTAAGTTATTTTAAACAGTTGTATAATATTACGTAGACGTCCAATTCCTAACAGAAATTAATGTTCCCAGAAAAGAGCTAAGACAGCCCAGCCACTAGCTGGCGAATAAAAGCTGGTGGGGGAAACCGGATACGACGTAGGCAAATGGACGACAGTACCTGTGCGAAAATGATTCAATATTGAAAGCTCTTTCGTCACTGGAAAACGCGAACATATTTTTGGAGCGTACTGTTTACTATGATCGTAAGGCTACTATGACTGTATATGCGGTCTTGGATCTGTGTGGAGGACGGTTAAACTTCATTAGTAGAAGGGGTGGGAGTGAAGTACATTCAAAAACTCAGGTACAATAAAAATTGAAGTAAAAATAAAATGATGTCCCTGTAGTCTATATAAAACTTCACAAGATTTGTTCTATAGTCCCTACGCAGCTGAAGTATGAAAGGGGGGGAGGGGAGGGGAGGAGGCCAACAAACTTCATGTCCGAACGAACATTACATAGCTAGTAGCGAAGCTCGGACCCCGGGAAAATCGGCAAACTTGAACCGAATGTAATGCACTGTGTTGCACTGTCTGGCCATGAAGCAGAAGCCAGAATGTGTATGGTGGACGTTTGCAGATTGGTGTAACTTATAAATCACAATTTAACTACAGAGTGATTTATATAGAACTGACACATTTCTTTTATTAATTGTTTCAAAACGAATTGTGCTAGCGACAACTTATTATACCTAAAATGTAGAGGAATTTTGGGAGATTATTTACCTCTGTAGCAAATGTTGAAAATGTCCTCCATCCTGCATAAGGCACAACTCAACACGTCGTTCCATGTTACTGGCCACTCGTTGGAGGACTCTGTTGTTAGATTGAATCTCCTGTGTGATATTGTGCTTCAGATTGTCCAATGTCTGGAGACGTGTGGCGTAAACCCTGTCTTTTAAGTAACCCCATAGAAAGAAGTCCGGCGTTGTCAAATCAGGATATCTCGGTGGCCACAGGTTCCTGGAAATTATTCGGTCGTCACATAACCGATAAATGGAACCATGCTTCATCTGTGAACCATGTGATGGACAACATGGCAGGATTTTGCACAATGAACGTCTGAAACCAACGACAATAATCCTTATCTGGTTCCTGTAGCTGATGAACAACCGTAACCCTATATGGCTTTAGGCTCTCTGACACATTGAGTAGGTGTACTCTGTCCCCTGCGACAAACGTCTTAATGATTTTTTGGGTGACTGCTCCAGTCGTGCTCTTACGTCAACAACAACCGTGGGAAGCCTAGATGAACGATACTTGCCCTTTTCACTCACCAGAGATCCAGTTGTTTCCAATTTGTTTACCAGTCCCAGTATTGTGTTTCTTTTGGGAGGATTGCGAACACTAAATTCTCTCTGGTATGCCCTTTGAGTAGCTGTAATTGAATTCGTAATCCAGTATTGCTTCACAAGGAAGAGTCGTTGATTTAATGTGTACTGCATTTTCACGTTGACACAAAATGTCGAAAACAGCTGCCAACAATAGGAATAAAACATAAACATCTGCGCATCTAGTGCTGCCAACAATAGGAATAAAACATAAACATCTGCGCATCTAGTGACAAGGAATCGAAACTCCAGAACATTCTGCTTAATTTGGTGCTAAAATTGGGTCAGTGCTGCCAACAATAGTAATAAAACATAAACATCTGCGCATCTAGTGACAAGGAATCGAAACTTCAGAACATTCTGCTTAATTTGGTGCTAAATTGGGTCATTGAATGAATTTCCAACGGAATAATTAAAGAAAGAAATTTGTCAGTTGTATATAAATCACTCTGTAGATCAGTAACTGAGTATGATAAGATAAGTCAGGTCCGCTTGTCTAGCTGAACGATGGCGTAGAGGCACGTGCTCCACCGCATCCCCTAATTCGAGGGTGGTGGTCCAAATAGAAGAGGAACCAACCCTAATATCAGCATGTACCTAGGAGCCCTTCTGCTATTGAGCTTTAATTGAGGAAGCAGAAGGCCCATTTGACAGAGCGCAGCACCTCCTGACAGTTGACATCTCCAGCAGACTGCGCCTGTGTCACGAGTCCAAAACTTGTCTGCTCCCCGGGGAGAGGGGGAGGACTTCAAGTTCCTGCTGAGGTATATAAGTTTAGACCTCGACGTCTGCAGAGGATTTACGTGAAAATTAAACTTGAAAACATTTGTCATGAAGTTCTAGAGGGCGGCAGAGTGCTGCCTTACCGACCGCATTCAGGAACATTTCCATGACGACAGTCAAGTTTCCTGTTCATCATCGTCATTAATTTACTTTCTCAATATTCGACAAGTGATGCGTTTCGTACAGCAAACGAACGTCTCACATGTCTTCCTAGGTTTCTTTTTCCTGTCGACTTGTAGTTCGATTTTTTTTAATAATATAATATTAATATTTAAGAGAAGATGTACGAAAAATAAGAAAAAAGAATTTCTAGGAATCAGACTGCCACTGATTTGGCCCGAATGATTGTACAACAGCTTTCCGAAGTTGTATTCAATGAACCTACAATAATTGTCTGTTGTATCGTTGTTGTTTAGTCAACTGTTCGAAGACAGGTCTGAACCTCACAAGTGATACCAACAAGGCCTCATAGGCAACTAGGACAGGAGATAATACGGTAGGGTGGCCAGTTCCTTTCCCCCTCCATTGCATACATCGCCGACTAGCTTCATATTACACTAGTCAGACTTCAGATGCATACAAACAATTGTTCTTCCTCTGACACATATCGTCAAGTGAGATGTACTGTCTTAGAAAAATGTTTCGTGTCAAAGGTACTTTAAGTCCCAGAAAGGAGGCATGCGAGCGACCTGATTCTCAAGAGAACTAGTTGAGGTGCAGTAATAAAATTACTTTTGTTTCATTGTAGTCTGATTGTGTGCACTAACTCCTTTCTTAGACATGAAATATCTGCATAACAAAACTTTTTTCTAATGCTGCACATATCAGCCAGAACCTCAATGAGAGGATTATTGCATTGTAAACTAGAAATTAATGTTTAAATTCTAAAGGCAGACTATTATTAGTAATTACATCATCCTACATTGCTCTTCTATAGTTCTGACGATAATGAAAGTCCAACGAGGCCATTAAAGTAAATTTCATAGATCATTGCATAGAACATCGTTCGTGAGACTCGTTCAGACATGGTTTCCAATTGAGACTCGTTCAGACATGGTTTCTTGTAAATAGTTCTTTTAATCTACCACAAAATATCTCAATATCCGGTAATTTCATCACTATAGAATTTTGTTATTGTAGGTTTAATTTGTAACTTAGTAAATACAAAAATATTCTTTGTTCTTAACTTCTATGATAAAATGTCTGGCTTTCATTAATCAGGTATTCTTGTCGTACTTTAATTTTTATTGTAATTGTAATTGTAAATTTAATATTAATTGTAATCTTATTGTTCATGTTATAGTTGTAATCCCATGGTAGAGGGGCAGAGAAGGCCTGACGGCCTTATCTCTACCAGGTTAAATAAATAAATCTAATCTAATCTAATCTAAACATCTTGTTATTCATCATCTTTTACAATATCCACCTCGCGTCAATGGAATTCCTTGTCACAAAGTATTAGGGGCTGCAAGACAATAAACACCTTTAAGAACAGCTTAAAAGATAACCTTATTAGCATTTCACTCCAATCATACTGATTTAAACTATCACTGACTACATTGTTACTTTTTTCTTTAGACATCATCCTGATTGTGCTGTATTTTAATTGTCTCGTAATAATCTCTTTCTATTATCCAATATTATTTCAAATATATTAACATTCTATGTATTTTAGTTTAATTCTGCTACACAGTTTATTTCAGTGTTTAATTAATAGTTCATAGTATTTTGTTGTTTAATTTGTAAATAACTCTTGTATACATGTAACTCTCATCTAAATCAAATTGTTGGATTCTTTGTAAATTCATGCATATGTATATACACTTTTTGCTGGTTGAGTGGAAGAGAAGGCCTTACGGCCTTAACTCTGCCAGCTAAAATAAATCATTATTATTATTATTATTATTATTATTATTATTATTATTATTATTATTATTATTATATTCTTAGCCTCCGATAAGTGCGTTCAATTTTGTTAAACTTGTAAGAATTCCGAGCAATATTGAAGCATTCAGGACATCTGCAAGAAATTAAAAATTCCAGCGGGACATTTTCCTTGGACAATCCTCTACGGCAACTCGAGGTGCATTCCGCAGTGTATTTCATTCTCAGTTGCAAAATGACACTGCGCTCGGGTGTGAGTTCGAATCCCGCTTCAGTGCATTACCTGCTGGTTTTAGCTTGGAGGTTCCGTATGTTACAACGCTGTGCGCTGACCACCAGACGGAAGCTCAGGGACTCCTTTTGGAGCATTTAGAGCGGTACTTGGTTCAAAGTTTAATTAGGCCCACGCTAATCTGGAGAGATACGATTCATCCAGTGTGAACGTGGATAAACGACCCTCCCAAGTACTAACATTGTAACTCAATTTTTTATGGTTTTGAGTTCTCCTAGTTTATACGGTCTTAAATTGTTTCTTTTTCTTCCAGTACTATCATTGTAACTCTAAACCTCCCCAATCGTATGTAAAATCTTATTGTTACTCTACATATCTGTATACACCAATTTACACGATCATTTTAAAACTTCATTTTCATCTTCTACGTTCATTGATGAGCAAGGTTCATGGCGTTACATGAAAACAATCCAGCCTCGTGAGCGTCCTCCGGGGGTCGCGGGCCATTAGTTGCTGCAGCGTGTAAGCCGCCCCGAGCTCAGATCCGCGGGGAATCCCCGCAGTGGAATTCATTGTGCGACGTTCTATCATCCGCGCGACTCAGGGGAGACTTGGCAGCAGTTGCACAAACCGGAGGTCCTGGGTTCCACCCAAGGGAGTCCTCTTTGGAATACAAATCGCTGCGTTATCTGCTTCGAAGTCACTTCCACTCCGCCACAACGATTCCATCTGCAAGACGCATCGATCTGCTTCTAACGAAGTCAAACACCAACTACGACTGAGGAATCGAGTCTCGCCCTAGACATGCCCGAAGTTGTTAACCAGACCATTCACAGGAAAAACGTGCATATGACTGGTGACCTCCATCGGTGTTCAGACTGTCATACGCTGCTCTGTATCATGGGCGTGCAATCGGCCAGTCAGCCATCTTCCCGCAAAAGAGGTCCAGGACACATAGTTCCCTCTTAAAGTGTAAAGAGGCTCACAATATGTCAGTCAGTCCACACCTGTGGAGTAACGGTCAGCGCGTCTGGCTGCGAAACCACGTGGCCCGGGTTCGAATCCCGGTCGAGGCAAGTTACCTGGTTGAGGTTTTTTCCGGGGTTTTCCCTCAACCCAATACGAGCAAATGCTCGGTAACTTTCGGTGCTGGACCCCGGACTCATTTCACCGGCATTATCACCTTCATATCATTCAGACGCTAAATAACCTAGATGTTGATACAGCGTCGTAAAATAACCCAATAAAAAAATATATATCAGTCATGAGCAGGCTTCGAGACTTTGGACCCTATACAATAAGTTTACTATGCATGCACTATAGGTTGTTGACTCGCTGCAGGTAGATAGAGATGTGTTGAGGTAACAACGTTGCTATTCAGAGTAGAGTACGGTAGTATGGGGAAACACACATATGTACATACTGAAAGTAAATATATATTACACAATGACAATGTCAAAACAATGTGAAAAGCATTTATTCTTCTGTCTTTTATAAGCATCTGTGTTTAATTATACACAGTGTTAATGGTGGAAATAAGCATGTAGCAATTTTAATGTCTTCATTTATCCTATTGGTCGTCTTTAGGAAGTGCAGTTACAGTACCGAATTGCAATGTACTACAAAATACATTCTCAGTATCTCAAACGTAAATCTTTTTCGGTTATCTGCCAAAGTTTGTACTGTAGAAAGCTGCGCTCTACGTCGCATGACGTGATAGGAGCAAAACGAAAAAACCTAACATCATTGCGGTCTCTAAGAGACAGTCCTTTATTCTCGGGTGACTCTATGTCCACAAATTTGCTGTTTATATTACACAATGTTCCATATCCGTTATTTTTACTTAAAATTGATTTCCACTTCTGTTTTACACGTTCAGTAACCGGTGTACTTGGTGTATCATTAATTCTCTGTGTCATTTCCTGAAATAATTTGAGGGCTTCCGGCTCTGGCTTTTCTAACCGTGTAATAGTTTCAGACACAGTTTGTATGAAAACCAAATTATTCGTCAGAACCTTCAAATCCAGAGCGTTTTCCTTTGCGTATTGTTGGCATTCATTCTACAGTACCCCCACCCACTGTACGCTTTACCACTATACTCAGTACGCCGTCATGCGGATTTCCCACTGAACTGCTCTATTGGGTCCGAAGTCTCGAAGCCTGGTCATGAGAAAACGTGGAAAATATAATTAAAATACATGCAATATATTTGGTAAAGTATGTGCCCTAGCCTTTTACTGCGGGAATATGGCAGCCTGGTCGATGCTTACTGCATAACCTACATACTCATTTTATAAAGCGACAAAATGAAATGAAATTAATTGAGGAAAGGCGCTTCCCACGACCCGTCATGCAATGCAAGCTGATGTGGCCTGGCCTGCGGACGTCACACAAAGAATGTAACCTTGTTATAGCGGACCGATTATTAGATATTGGAGCAATTAGACAGATCTCAATCAGTGACGTTGTCAACGTCACCCGTTGCCACTGTGACGTGTCGAATTTGAAGGAAGTCGCGTCGGAATGAAGGAGCTTAATTGTGTTACATTCGCTCCGCACGTGGGCTCAGATAGTGAAAATGCAGAAATTGCGATTACAAGTGAAGAGTCCACTGCAAGAATGATGGATGTCATTTGGAATAAATTTGCAGGAGAAGCAATAGAAAGTTTGAAATGCTTAGCGCTCAAAGCTTAACTGTGATTTTCCGATCATTACTGGACAATGACTATCAGTGTTTTTTTTAATTGGGTTATTTTACGACGCTGTATCAACATCTAGGTTATTTAGCGTCTGAATGATATGAAGGTGATAATGCCGGTGAAATGAGTCCGGGGTCCAGCACCGAAAGTTACCCAGCATTTGCTCGTATTGGGTTGAGGGAAAACCCCGGAAAAAACCTCAACCAGGTAACTTGCCCCGACCGGGATTCGAACCCGGGCCACCTGGTTTCGCGGCCAGACGCGCTGACCGTTACTCCACTATCAGTGTTAATGCCATATAACTCTGTATGTACATTCTATATGTCTTAAGCTATGCATTGACAGTCTTGGTTCATTTTCGACAAGAAAGTGACATCCATCATTCTTGCAGTGGACTCTTCAATATAGTCGAACTAGTTCCAGCCTAGCGGAAAGAATGTCAGCCATTACTGTTCTAGACAGTTTGATGGACTAAGACGCTGGTTGGATGGTTTACGATTAGCACGGGTGCCAACCTACTATTACTGATTTCCGCTCACTGCAACGGCATTAAAGGTGAAAATGATAGTTATTATGGAAAGCAACTTACCAGGGAAATATATAGCCCTACATTAATATTCTTCCTGAAAGAATCTCTTCAATGTTTTATTCGAAGAT
Organism: Periplaneta americana; assembly: GCF_040183065.1. Classification (NCBI taxonomy): domain Eukaryota; kingdom Metazoa; phylum Arthropoda; class Insecta; order Blattodea; family Blattidae; genus Periplaneta; species Periplaneta americana. Next base: position 1,562,201 of record NC_091131.1, on the reverse strand, counting down.
CCTTACATTTCGTTATTGAAGTTCAACGTGGCAGACTTAAAAAGAAATTTGCAGCTTACCAATAGATGTATAGGGCTATTCAAAAATAAGTTACATTTTGATGTCGCCATAACCTTTTTAAGAATTAGGATATACACAAAACAAGAACACACTTATACTTAAGCACACTTAAATACCATCGACCTGAGCCGAGAGCGAACCCGCAAACTTGGGCACAGAAGGCCAGCACTCAAACAACTGCGCCGCCCGGACTGACATAATTTATCATGGATGAATATATAATACGATGCGAAACTTACTGAGTTTCCCGTAACACATACTAGAGGCGCTGTAGTAGAAATTGATCTTGCTGCCACCTGTTGGGAAAAGGGCGTTATTACATCTAGCAGCGCACCAAGTGGCAAAAATAGTAATTACTCCATGGATTTAGCAGCGCATCTGGTGACGAAAATGTTAAACTGTGCAGAATGTATTCCCTTCCATCCTCATTGATATTCAAAATTAACCCAATTTAAAATAAAACATTTACATTTTTATTCCTCACAGCAGCTTCTACTGAAAATTCTTACCGGAGCCAACAGGAAGATAAAAGAGACGATCTATTTTACACTACCCAATTAAAATATAACCAGACAGAGACAGAAAATAAAGCAAAAGGTTAGATAATTGGGATTGTATTCTTTGGGTATTTATTGTACAGCGCAATGGAAAAGTCTGCAAGAACTACTTAGATAGTTCAATTTTTATATTACTGTTACTTTACAATACATTCAACAGCACTATTTTTATAACGTCCATAAACATCACTGTTTAACATACACTGCTTATACACACAGGTATTGTTGTCACGCCAGGAGAAGGCGGCTGAAGTACTTAGACGGGGCGGAGGGGAAACAGTCGCGCATGCGCACCGCGCTGTTCACTGCAATATTCCTGTTCCACAAACATCTACTGCACGTGTCTATGAGTCTTTGCGACTTTGTGAAAATAATAGCGGGGTTTTTACTGTAGTGCTTTATTAGTTTCAACAAGGCAATTGTTTTCGGTATACCACAAATCTTGTATTGATTTAGTTATCCTTTGCTTTTCGTGTTAATAGTGTTGATAATAATATAGTTAATAGAATTTATGTTATTTTATACTCTTATTTAGGTTTATAGCAGTTTTTGTGTATTGTAAATATGTCGACAAAGAGGAAACAAGGATTGACAATCTATAGCGAAGAAAGGAATATTATTAGAAGTGCAAAATAATTCAGTGATGAAGAAAAAGAACAACAGTGCCTTTGCATTCCTCTTACGAAACCTACAGCAAAGGTAGAAAAGTACTCTAATCTATCCACAAGAACAATACAGCGTATAAGGAATGAAGTGAAAGACTGCACAGAAGAAAGTGCGTTGTCGACACCTGAGGGAGAAAAAAAATGTAAACGTCCAGACTACCGAAGCGCAAATGTAGATGACTTCGACGGGAGATTGACAAAAAAGATATAATTGAGAATTTTTATTTGAAAAAGAAAGAGGGCCACCGTCGTAGCTGAGGAGGTAGCGCGTTTGCCTGCTGATCTGCAGTTGTGCTCGGGAGTGAGTTCGATTCCCGTTTGCGCTGACTACCTGGTTGGGTTTTTTCCGAGGTTTTCCCAAGCGATAGGCGAATGTCAGGTAATCTATGGCGAATCCTTGGTTTCATTTCGCCAAATACCATCTCGCCATCATCAATTCAATCGATACTGAAGAAGCTAGTAGTTATTACAATGTCGTTAAATAACAAGTAAAAAAATTGTACCAAGCTGCAACAAACGTCTATCCTTTTACAAGAGAAAATTGATTTGAAATGAAAGACAACATTAAGACGAATACTGAAGAAAAAGGATTTCAGGTGGAAGAAGTGTGCAGCAAAAAAAATTGAGGAAAACACTGTAAATTAGAATACGTGAAGATATCTACAGCAAATAAGAAAGCTTAGGAAAGTGGAAAAACCGATTTTGTATCTGGACGAAATGCGGATAGATAGGTCTACCAATTTAACGTTTCCCAAGTGCTGGCACGATAAAAATGTTACGGGAGTTTTGACTACCGTAAATGTGTCCAGAACACTCATTGTTGTCAATCAGGATGGTGGAGGTGGGGCTAATGGCTTTGTTGAGAGATTCGAATTAATATACACGGCTGGAACATAAACAGACGATTATCGTGGACAGATCATACTCCAGAAATTTTGAAAAATGTGATAATGATAGTCATAGCGACAGCACCGAAGATGCGGAATCTTTTATGTCTGACTCAGTTCCCTTGTAGCCAAGTAAGTAGACTGAAGTTTTCAGGTCAGAGTGTAGCGTGAAGTTCCCCCGTCCCGCCTATCTACTCCCCGCGCCAACTCGTAGCGCGAAGACAGTATCACTTTATGTTCACTTATTGGCAAGTTTCAGTCCGCCATCTCGTCTCGAGCAATATCTCGAACGGATAAATAGAGAACTCTGGGTAATGTACCCAACACGTAGTTCTAATGTTCACCACCTATGACATTTGGCGCTGATCATCTTATTTCAGCCCCCGCCGCCAGATGGTGCTGACCGCAGTTTCGCATCCTATTATATATTTATCCATGTAATTTATTATCATACAGAAATTTCAGTTCTTGCTTAGGCTATTCTTCTTTTCTTTGACTGATGAGGTAATGATTTTTTTCCTCCTCTAAATTTCAGCCCCTCTAGCTAGCACAGCGACCTGAGTTTAAACAACGCCATACCCGCGTGGTTATAGTACTCCACCGTCTTAGTAGTTCTCGTGGCTTGATCTCAATACAGTAGCAACGTTGCAAAAGCAAGTTGGAAGCCCCTTCAAAATCGCCACACAGGAAGGAAACTTAAAAATAAAAAAATAGTTCAGATAATGTTGAAAAGGCTCAGAACCTGTACTTAAGAAGCCTTCAGTTAGCTGTTGGACTGCCATCAACAGACCAAATATGTACGAACATTCTGTCTTCAAGCTTCTTTTTTACTGTACAGCACGAGGAGCTGCCTTGGAAAAGTGCACTGAACGGCTCACGGATCAAGTAACGACGTAAATCATCACGCCTGAGTCGACGTGGGAGAAAGAAGGGAACCGGCGCACTGCGTCGTGCTACCAAAATATTAGCTTGACATTATCCGCGCTCCCACTAATCCACTGGACTGTTGAGTTCCGGTGTCCTAGATTACGTGACACCCTGTAATCGCATCAGAGCGGCGCATTTGACCGCTCCTCCCAATCAATGCGTGCCGGGTGATTAGCATCACGCATTAATACAATTGCAAAACAGTTTGCTTTCCTCCATCTTGTGCACAACATGATGCGAGGCTCGATCGTGGACTGGACGCTCAGTTGACTTGACCATTGCACCAGCAGGTAACGCTTCTTTCTTAATTCTTGCTGTATAATGCGGATTAATTATACTGGTTCCGGTGTATTTTATTAGCTTTATTTTATACTTTTCATCGGTGCTAGAAGTGGTGCTGTGATTCCAGCTATGTAACATACAAACGAGGGGTCAGAAGCAAAGGGGTACAAGTGACATTCCTAAGAACATGAGTTACGTGCATCCAGGGCAAGCTAAAGTATCTCAAATTATAGTGGAACAGGCATATACGTATATTCTAACGCTTCCAGATTACAATGTCCATAACAAAAGGTCCATAAGAAAATGTCCATAAACTAAATAATCCAATATTAAAGTCCTACATACAATTTGTCCATGGAGTAAAAAAGCCCAACATCCATGTGGTCCACCATATTATAAAGCACATCATACGAGAAGGTCCATCATCGAAATCAATTTCAGCTTTTGACAGTGCATGGGATCATTTGAGGTTTTGTATTTCCTTTAGTATATTGTCTAACTGCAAATAAGACTGAAAATACTTACCGCACTAGTAATGAGATAAAAAATTATTCAGCACATTTAAATCTCACTTGCAGTCCTACCTATACAATGTCTGATTTTGAAATCGCCAATATGAATGTTTGTCGACCGGCATTCCATCAGGCAGTAGTGAGTGGGTGTCTTTTGCACTTCAATCAAGCAATATGGAGAAATGTAGTCAACAGGGGTCTGAGGGCAAAATATTTGGATATTGAGAAACCTGAAGAAAGAAACGAAATACAAGAAATTATGGGATTGCCGTTTATTCCGCTAAATGACTTGCAATTTATTTGGGATTTATAAAATGAAAGATTTGTGGACGATGTCTTGGACTTAGCATCTTACATTGAAATTACATATATTACTGGTCATCCGGCAAGAGGGTGAAGGCGAGCAGTTGCCCTAAATTTTTTCCTGAGACATGGAACGTCTATGAATTAGTAATTAATAGCGGACAGCATACGAATAATGTGGTTGAAGGATTCCACTCTCAATTCCAACGACTTGTGGTGGCACATCACGTGAACATTTCGAGATTCATTAGCCATTTGCAACAACAGAATCGGAAACAGAGCATTTAGTAAGTCAGGTCCTTGGTGGCATACAGATATTAGGTGGCCAGTAAATAAACGGTAGCCTATATCGAAAATCAAACGAGAATTTTCCACATTGTCGGTAATTACCAAAATTACGAAGATAGGGATGAAATTTTTCGATATCTTAGAGCGATATCATACCATTTGAAATTATAGTGACCTTCAAGATGAACAATAGATGTATCTTTTGTATTACGTAACATAATTGAAATGACAACAAATTTCTCGGGACTCTCCTTACAGTTTTCCTTTTCGGACAATTTAGCGAAATGGACGAATTTATTTGTGGACATTTTAAAACGTAGGACATTTTTAAGAAGAGGACTTGCTGACAGTGGACCTTTTCAGGTAAGGACATTTTTATGGAATGGTCGAATTTTCTATGTGGACATTTCTGAACGTTGGACATTTTCGTAGAGAGGACCTGTTGCACAGTGGACCCATCTCACTTAACCATTCTAACCACACCACATACTAAAATTGAAATAAAAATATTTACGAAAGCTTAAGTACTTCAACCACATTTTCTAAAAAATAACTTAAGTGCACTTATATCTCTTTGCTTCTGGACCCCCCCCCACCAAATAACCGAAAGAACTGCCAAAGGAAATCGTTCAATGAAAGCTCTGAAATAATGCCTTACCATGAAAAAAAATGCAGGGATCATCTGGTCCCTTCACAAACGATCAAGATAAGTTGCATTATTCGTGGGCTAGTGCAACATTTACTCTGACTATTACACTCTTACTACGTCACACTACTTTTGACCAATAAAACGGTACGAAAGGGCGTCTTTCAACCAATCATGGCTGCTTATCGCACAATTTTATCGCGTCCCTAGTATTTGTTTAATTTTATCGCGCCCCTAGCATTTGTTTATTTTTATCACTACCCTAGCATTTGTTTCTTCGTTTGCCAACATTTCAAACTGCACTGGCCTGGACGTCAAAAAACAGAAAATTACAAACCACTCCAGTCGATGCACAGCAGTTTCAAATATGACTCGCGTTGGCATTCAAGAACAAGAATTAATAAAGATCACTGGTCATATATGAAGAGCACCATTCGGAAATCCTGAATAAGTTGAGGGATACACCATGTACATCAACGAGTTCACTTCTTTTACGCACACGTCCAATATAACATCAACTGAATCATCAACCACTAAAACATTCAAATTTGAAAATTGTACATTCAATAATTATTTCTTTTAAAATTATTCATGTTTATTTTATTTTCATCATCGTTAATTAAAACGTTTCTTGTTTATTTCATCATCCCTAATTAAAACTTTTCCAACACTCGATTATATTATTTAGGTTATGTTTGTTATAACTTCTGCTATATGATATTATGGATAGTCACGTATCAGAGATTGTTTAATACTAAGATTTATTGAAAATCATCTGTCAAGTGACGTTGATTACTGGGATCCGGATGATTGAAGTGGAATGCAAATGTTTTAATAAAAATGAAACTGAATTAACAAAGCCTTCTTGACTAGTAACCGTCCACAGAGTTCAATGAAGATTCCATAGTTGGCACAACTGATAACAAGAAAACATAATCATAAAACACTGCTGCCATCTAGCGTAATGTTGAGATGGTACAATAATACATTTGAAGACAGTTGTATTTTCGTAAGCCAATTAATATTTTATTGTATTGGAATACTTCGTTACTTCTAGTCTTTATATACTTTCTTCTAATCGTGTAATAGTCAATTAAATCCCACTCGAGTTTTGATTTTCTCTAGATAAATCAAAACCTCTAGTGAGATTACTGTTGATAATGCACAAAGCAATAAGCCTATCAGTTCCGAAGGTGTCAAAGGAATTTGTGAGAATGCCATTGAACCCTAGATTTTCGACTAACGAAAAAGTCGATGGAAGCATATTTTTGTAGGGAATTCATTCTTGCAGAAAACAAAGACCTCTTTTCCTACATTTTCATAACGGCCACCTTTTGCAATGGAAGACAAAGCGTAGACATCTTGAAAGAGAAAATTTTCGATTAGAGCTTTAAGTAGACTTACATAAAATATTCTCTCTGACAAACTTTTCTGCAAACACTTCAACTCGCGCAAAAAGCGTCAGAACTGACTTGCAACTTTGTGTTATTCTTAAAATAAAAATTCGTCATTAATTTTGTAGAAAATACTTATTTTATCTAACATATATAATTCCCTCATGAACTGATATATTGTTAATGTACATGAACAAAACTCATGAAATAGTTTCTAACACTACAAGTCTCATTTTCGATATGAGAGTGTTAAAAAATGTAGCCTATGTATTCATACCGAAATCACGAAACGAATTTCTTATAAAAAGTTTCCATAGCTACAGCAGCACCGATAATAGAATTATAAATTCACGGATGAAATTTATTTGACATTTACAAGAATATATGCGTCTGAAGAAGGTAGAAAACCCGAGAGTATGAAATTTTATTATCGGGTACATAAACATCTGCATAGGGTTAGTAAAAATGATTACCTTATAGGAGGAATAAATTTATTTCAAGAGTAGGAGAGCTTGTATTAAATGAGGATGGAAGACATTACTGAACTTTCGCAACATAAAATTGTGAAAGAATCACTCATTCGTACATAAAGACGTACACAAGTGTACAGTACGTAGTCTAGCAGAAAACTCCGCAGTTAGCTGACTAAAAACACCAAGTTAGCCCTTTACTACAAGATTATGTCCAGGCTTTGATATCAGTACAGGGTATTTAGCTCTTATATCTAAGATATATTTGTTTAAAAGATGAAAGGATCCTAAAACGTTCACAAAAAGGAAAAGAAAGAATGCTTGAAATTTTCACTTACGAAGTTTGTACACAAAAAAAAAATGTGCTTCCTCACCGTATGTACAAATTTTCATTAAAACTCTGTTAGGTAGGAAAGAAATTATTAATTTTGTCTAAATACATCTTCTATAAAGAGGTAGTTCTAGTTATGAAATCGCTATTAGAGTTTGTACACAAGAATTATATGCTTCCTGTAATGTCTGTACAAAGTTTCAAAAAAATCTGTTAGATAAGAAAGAAATTATTAATTCTGTCTAAATACATCCTCTATAAAGAGGTAGTTCTAGTTATGAAATCGCTATTAGAGTTTATACACAAGAATTATATGCTTCCTGTAACGACTGTAGAAAGTTTAAAAAAAATCTGTTAGATAGGAAAGAAATTATTAATTTTGTCCAAATACATCCTCTATAAAGAGGTAGTTCTAGTTATGAAATCGCTATTAGAGTTTGTACACAAGAATTATATGCTTCCTGTAACGACTGTAGAAAGTTTAAAAAAAATCTGTTAGATAGGAAAGAAATTATTAATTTTGTCCAAATACATCCTCTATAAAGAGGTAGTTCTAGTTATGAAATCGCTATTAGAGTTTGTACACAAGAATTATATGCTTCCTGTAACGACTGTAGAAAGTTTAAAAAAAATCTGTTAGATAGGAAAGAAATTATTAATTTTGTCCAAATACATCCTCTATAAAGAGGTAGTTCTAGTTATGAAATCGCTATTAGAGTTTGTACACAAGAATTATATGCTTCCTGTAACGTCTGTACAAAGTTCCATGAAAATCTGTTGGATAGCAGAGAAATTATTACTAGATTTGCGTTCTGTCGTCGTCCTCATATAAGTGAGCTCAAGCATGTAGAGTATCCCAGACTCAAGGGGAAATAGAACGCAAATTCTCAATATTGATCAATTATGTAAAGTGGATTTTTTTAACTCTGATGTTAAAAATAGAAACAAAGACAATGGATTATGAAAATGCATAGCCTACCCTGAGGACTAGTTTCCATTATAAATTCAACATTCACTCCAGCAAGACAAACTGCAACCGACAGCATGAATTCAGCTGACTGGACGAAAGTGACTGGCAACGAATGGATTTTAACAGTAATATTTGTACAGTCTACGTGTATATCCAGATTATTACAGAACAGTTCTACATTGGTTTCTCGTTGAACAGCGACTTTGGCCTTTCGATTTTTCCCCGTGTGCGCTGCTTAATTTGATTAATGCCGCAATACAGTTATGCCAACACGGTGCGGCTTTTCACGAAAAACGAAAATCCAGTGCACGGGGTTCCTTGCGCCGAGTCTGCAGTTTTGGTATTAGCGTTCCAACTTTTGACAGAGCAATTATTCATTCGGCGGCAAGCAGGCAAGGGTGGGGGGGGGGGCTGCCCATATTTAGTTAACAAAGCAGAACGCGATTAAAATAATTTGCTGCGTCCGTCCGTCCCGTAAGCACGTTATAGATGGCTCTGTTTGGCGACATTATCGAATCAGTGCCGCTGCGGCTTTGTTCTGTCATTCGGAATACAAGGGCGCAGTCTGACGGGTCTTACTTGAAGCAGAGCGGAGCGCCCATTACTGCAACGGGCGTGAAATGCATTTGCATAAGAATTCGTTGCCATGCACATCTTCCACAGTAACCAATCTGGGCGTCACATTAAAATAAGCCACGACTTGCAACGGTAGTTGGTTGGTACAAGCTATCGTATGTATGCAGAAGCGTCATTAGACAATTTCCCCCTCCCGACTTTAACATTAAAAATATGAATAATTAAGTAGCACTACTGGAGAAAAATGTGAGAACTGTACTTTTATTATGAAAATATTCCACTTTTGTAAACGCTTAATAAATAAAAGACGAGCTAGTTAATGACTTTACTGAAACGGAGCCCTTCGCTACGCAAATTTACCCAAAGTGAAATGAAAATTTCTTTGTCAAAAAAGGGAGTGTAGGTACTTATTTTTCGCACCTGCATTATAAAGGTATGTATCGACTCTACAAACCTCAGATTTTTTTTTTTTTTTTCAAAATTTTGGTAAATAATGTTTTAGCCTCATCTGGAAGGTAATTTCTTCAAGTTTTCAGAAACATACAACCTCTATCCATTATCTTAATTTCATAATTATTTGGGCATATATAATAGAAGCGCACCACAGTCTACTATATACAGTCGCGAAGCTTGAGGTGTTTTTTGCAAATCTCGTGATAAAGCGCTCCAAGCGGTTAGCAACTAGAAACAATAGACCGTCCATGGTCGACTTTGGACTGTGTCGCATTTCTATCGAGTGCTAGCTCGTTGCGTATTTCACATTGATGCTTGTGAAATGTTCGTTATTGGCTGTAATGAAAATGTTAATGGCTAAAATATAATAATTCCAATAATAATATGAGACAAGGAGGAGACGTTTGTAGTGCTATAAATTGTAACAACAGTAAGAGAAAGAGGCCAGAGTTATCCTTTTTCCGATTTCCGAAAGATTCAGAAAGGTTCCTGGGTTTCCACAAGAATGCTGTGCAGAAACAAAACTGTTAATTTGAAGTTCTTTGTGACTGTTAGAATACATTATATCCTTAAATTTCACAATGAAATGTTTCAGTCTAACCGAAAAGACATTAGATACCGGTTAAAGTTCTGCTAAATTTCCAGAGAAATAAAGGTTAGGTCTACTTTTTTTTTTCAGAGGATATATTTTTAATTGTAGCTGTTAATTTTGTTGTTATTTTTATTTGTTGCTTTAATAGAGACGTATAAAAAGTCTGTTACAATAAAATTTATTGATCACGTTTTATTTCCAATTCTGGTGTGATTATTATTGCTTAACCTCATCCCACTTTGTTAACTACGTAAGCCTACACTACAAGTACCGGTACACGTAAGTTACTCCATTAATTCATATTTCCATTATTATTGCTGTAAAGGGAAATGAAAATTAATATTTATTGGTTTCATAGTTAATTATCGTTATAATCTTGAATGAGTGAAGCTATTATAGTAAATGTCAGTTCGTTTTGCACAAACAAAAATTATATTACTTATTTCTTGCAGGTATCTTCGAGTTTATGGTGGAATTTAATATACTTCATTAAAATAATAAATTAACTTTATGCATTTAATATTTCAATAATGGAAGGAAGGTGTTAATTTTTCCAAAAGAACACGACATCGAAAGTGTAACATATTTTGTCGTCTGCTAGGAGAGAGATCTGCGATGATGAGGCAATAGTAGCGATCCTAGTGGTGGGCAACTACCAATGTTTGCATTTTTACTACATATTGAGCTTCGCGACTATATATAATAGACTGTGAGCGCACTATACTTTATACCTTACGCCATCTTCAGTGTCTTTTTTCTATTTCACATTTTCCGATATTTGTAACGTACATAAAGTAGACTTCCAATCGGGCAAAAGACTTCATTCAGGTACCGAATTGAAGCTTAAACATGTGGCTATGTTGCAAACCGAAATTATGAATTTCAATCGATTATAATAATTACTTTATCCCACAAATAAGTTATACAAATGTATGTGTATATATATTTTTCTGAAGTGCTTATATAATGTGGCGGATCTTTTGAATGATTCAAGATAAATAATTTTCGTATGTAATATTTTCCATATGTAGGGACTAGGGGATCATTTTGGCGAAAGAGGGTTTACCCTGGGTCAGTTTCTAATGGAATTTGATTGGTTCAAAATTGTATTAATTTTTTCCAAAAACATTTTTTCTTTGGACCCCCAAATTCGATTATCAAGTTTGAATTATATAAATTGCTTAATTTACTCCCAAGAATCATGTCACCAAAGTTTGAAAGAAAAATGTGAATTTTTGTCCTGAGAGTCAAGCGCGTGTAAATTATGATAAAAAGGATCAGAAGTTACAACTAGGCCTGTGGGTAGATATACTGTAAAGTGGGGTAAACTTGACCAATAAACCAAAAGCAAATTAAAGCACGTTATCAACCTTATTTTTAACTTAAAACAATAAAAAATACTTATGAAATGCATGAAAAACAATGAACTTTAAAAATATGTTAAGTTTATCTCGTATCACGGTTTATATCCTCCATCTTGTTTTTGTTTTATGGTCAACTTTACCCCAGTTTACTTCATTTGAAAGGAAACAGGGTGGAGAACGCTATGCGGTAAATCCTATAAGGGCTTCCCTAAAAGTGTTGCCCCCACTCAAGCAAAAATTGAAGTGACGCCCCTGCGTGCTAGGCAGGCTGCATCACAATATTTGCACAGTGTAGTGGAGTGGCAAGTACTTGGACTGGGCTGTACCGTCAAACGGGGTCAAAGCAATTCATCATGACGTGTCAAATGGACATAGACGCTTGAGGGTAGTTTAGGTTAGGGGTTGTACGGTGTAGGAGGGGTGGAGCAATGTGGCGTAATGCCTAACAATAGCACGGGGAAACCAGAGACTACAGTCATCACAGAGTTCGCAGAAATCGATGCGATCGAATGTTGAGATATATCGAAGTTATAAAGTTTCCCGCCACAGCGCGAAGAGATCGCACCTCGATTCAAATCACAAAGCGGAGAGAGACAAGAAACGAACTAACGGGACCGAACAGATTATGGAGCAGTTTTCATTTGTGGCAAGTCAGAATATGGGGGCCATAATTTGACATGTACAACTGGAGGAAATGTTGAATATGAACATAAAATAAACACAGCCGTACTCAGCGACTGGCTCAAAGAAAACAAACTGATGCAGTGACACTTGGTGTATTTGTTTTCACGAGGGTAAAACAATGGACGAATACAGAAATATGGGACAATGCGCATGGATTCACAATTCCTACAGTTTCTAACCATTAGCTAACTGAATTAAATGTGGACTTGTATGGAAAAATCTATGAATTTACGGAAACACGTTAAAGTTGCCACCAAGTTATGAGGTTGGTTACCGAAATAGCCAAGCAATGAATTACAAAAAACAATGTCTCCAGGCTCCATTAAATATTTCTTATTGTCCTCTTTTCCGCTGTACTGGAATCCATTAGTTTTTAGTCCTCTCCGAAAGACGAAATTTTAATTTTTAGTGTTTATATGATTATGTCTCGTGACGGGAATATTGTACGAAATGGAAATATAAAAATTGGAAATTTATCTTTTGAAGAGGTGGAGAAGTTCAGATATCCTGGAGCAACAGTAACAAATATAAATGATACTCGGGAGGAAATTAAACACAGAATAAATATGGGAAATGCCTGTTATTATTCGGTTGAGAAGCTTTTATCATCCAGTCTGCTGTTAAAAAACCTGAAAGTTAGAATTTATAAAACAGTTATATTACCGTTCGTTCTGTATGGTTGTGAAACTTGGACTCTCACTTTGAGAGAGGAACATAGGTTAAGGGTGTTTGAGAATAAAGTGCTTAGGAAAATATTTGGGGCTAAGAGGGATGAAGTTATAGGAGAATGGAGAAAGTTACACAACGCAGAACTGCACGCATTGTATTCTTCACCTGACATAATTAGGAACATTAAATCCAGACGTTTGAGATGGGCAGGGCATGTAGCACGTATGGGCGAATCCAGAAATGCATATAAAGTGTTGGTTGGGAGGCCGGAAGGAGAAAGACCTTTAGGGAGGCCGAGACGTAGATGGGAAGATAATATTAAAATGGATTTGAGGGAGGTGGGATATGACGATAGAGAATGGATTAATCTTGCTCAGGATAGGGACCAATGGCGGGCTTATGTGAGGGCGGCAATGAACCTCCGGGTTCCTTAAAAGCCAGTAAGTAAGTAACTAAGTGTTTCGTATTTTGCGAGCTTCCGACGAAATGTCGTCCAAACTGAGTACAAAGCAAGAACTGTCAATCTTCAAGCCTCTTTATTAAATGTGTCTCATGTTGTAACAAGATAACCCGAATACATTTTTTGGAAGGGATTCATTTTCTTTCACGTAACCACAGTAGTCTACGTATATATTGCACTTTTAGACACATCCATCGCTTTCAGCGTTCTCTCCAAAACATAACTGACAGAAACTGTCTTCCATTCCTTGCATTGTCGTATTCGCTCTGGAAATATAAACACTACACACAACTTCCTTGGTATGAGAGTGCACGTGATGTTCTCTACCACCTATTAAATATAAAATAGGTATTACTAAGTACACCAACACCAACATATCAATCACAACATCCACCATCTTCAATGAAAACTAATTGTAAATGATATGTTTAAAACCAGAACTTAACTAGGTTACAAGCAGACATGGACCGAGAGAGGATAACAAAGAACGTTAGCGTGTTGTGGCCTATGCAGTAGTAGCCCCTCTTGTTACTGATTGGCAAGTTTCACCCTAACGTTTAAACTCAAAGGCGCGAATTTTTCCTCTGTATAAAAACAGAATATATCAAGAGTCGTGGCCCACATCGATGTACTGCAAGAAGAAGGCTTCGATCCGACGTTACACAGGATTGAAGCTTGTCGCCCGCAGGGACGCAGGAGAGCCGAAGCGGTCCCTGAGGGCGGTCGCCGCCCCCGGACAGAAGCGCTGTCTACTGCCCGCGACACATTAAACACGCCCGAGCTCTTTCATTTGTTTCCACGATCGCCAGTTGCATATAAACAGGTCCCTTACGAAAGGACAAGTCCCTGTCCCTGGCTAATAAGAGTCCCACAACGCTAGTCGAATTCTAAACGCAAGGACTTAGCCTACACATTTCGATGTGAGCGGGGTGCAAATTAATATGGACTCAGCATGTAAGATGTGTGCTGGCCTCCAGTGTCCAGAGGCAAAGCGCTCTCCTCCTGACAAAAAAGGTTGTGGGTTCAAACCCGTCTAGATTTTTCACGACGCAAAAATTCCGGAGCTCAAGTCTTCCGGATCTTCAAGTGTATGTCCCGTGTCCCGGCACCTTAAAGACCTCCAAAACTAAATGGGAGCCTCTGGACAAAATTTCTCCTGGTAATACCTTAGTTCCCTACTAGGTGACGTTTGAGTCAATGAGTTTACCACTGACCTTCTGCACTCTGTCGGCAAATAAGTGTGGTTAAATTCTTAGCAGGAATTAAAACCTCCGCTAGGCTGGCACGTATGTGAAGTATGGGTTCAGTGAATGAATATAAGATATATAATTAAATTTATCTGCTTTATTTCATGTTAAGATCACATTTAATGAAAAAAAAAATGTTGTGGTTTGCCAAATACTTTTAATACGAGTAATATAATAATAATAATAATAATAATAATAATAATAATAATAATAATAATAATTTATTTAACGGAGCAGAGTTAAGGCCATACGGCCTTCTCTAACACTCAACCAGGAGTAAAACTGCGTTACAAAAAACACCACAAATTTACAAAGTACACTACAATTTTACACACAAAACTGAATAAGATAATGATAATAAAATGTAAACAACAAGTAAGTAGAAATCAGACATAAAATATAACATACAGAAAGAAAGGAAAAAGGATAATAAATTGTGAACAGCAGGTCAAAATAAATGAGATATACAAAATATAAAGTATAAAAAATAAGACAATTATTGATAATAATAATAATAATAAATAATAATAATGATAATAATACTAATAGTAATAATAAAATAGTGCAGTACAAAGCATACAATGGATACAATATTTTTAAGTACACACAGTAAGGATAATTATTATTATTATACATAGCTCAACTTATCACATTATGGATATACCATTATCGGAAAATATGAAAACAAAAATATAAAATAAGTTAAATATCACTAGAACAAAAAAAAATGTGAATACGTGGAAACATGCAATACAACACTTGTCATAATAGTAAGTTAGTTTGGCAACTCATCATAATATAATTTTGTAAATTGGATTTGAAAGATTTCAATGTTCGGCAGCCCTTGACTTCAGGCGGCAGAGAGTTCCAGTGACGAGAGGTAGAAACAGTGAAAGATGAGGAATACAGAGATGATGTGTGAAGTGGAATTTCTAGCGTGTTATCGCGTTGTGATCGAAATATTAACTGTCCTGGAAGTTACAAAATTCAGTACCCATGAAAAAAAAACATTAAAGAAATGTCTGTCACATAGATACATTTTCTAGATACATGCAGGCCTACAGTAAGATTTAAGAATAAATTGGAAAACGAATTATAAACATTGGGAATATTTAAAATAGGTGGGAAACGCAATCTCACAACACTTTAATTCCAATACCAATAACTATTGATTATGTTTAATACCTAGGTATTGTTTGTTAAGGTAGAGGTAATGGATATTATCACACCAATTCTATGTTTAATACACTGTCTGATTTCTGAGAAAAAAAATATTTCATTTTGTTCCTATTTACAGCGCTCAAATGTGCCTGCACGATGTAGCCTGTCAACAATCAACAGGTCAACTCAGAGGTAACACGTAGAGCTGCGTCAACATTCAAGTTCTTAATCCGCCGGCTACACGAATTAGTATTCAGTTTTCCGAGTTGCCGAGTGACAGATTTTAAGACAAAACATTGTGTGTGCCTTAGCAGTGTGGGTGAGCGCCACTTGAGCACAACAGACCAAGACGTTAGCATTCCGAGCACAAGGCTTTATCTACAGGCAACTTGACTTCAAGTTCGGTTTCCACGAAGATCTCTCAGGGTGGAGTTGTAACAAGCCTCCAGAGAGGGATGGACGCGTACAAATACGAGCGGACCCGCCATAAAGATTGCACAACGACCGCTCCGAGATTTGGAGGGGCCGAAACACCTTCATCATTATTGCAGGGAGCTGTCCGGGAATGAAAACACGTTTACATCGGATCTTTACGGTGCAAACAGCTGGGAAGAACGGCGATGAAAAACTTCGGAACTCCAAACTGCAGCTAAGGTTCAACTGTAATTAATAATGAATACGAAATGATTTTCGTACGTCAGTTTTAGTATTATCTTTATTTAGTACCGTAGAAGAGGGTAAAGTCGATCAAAATTTTGCAATTTTTTTAAGATATTGAGGTTATGCAATGGAGCGAAGTTCCTCAGAAAATAGCATTTTATCGTCATATCCTACACTTATGAAGACACGTTACAACAATTGGATTACAATCTATAAAAAAACTGTTTTTTTATTTGACTTGTGATCGAAGTTACCTGCTTAAATAGGGTAAAGTCGATCACCATTGAATTTTTAGTTTAATATCGATTTTAAAATATTGCGGAGTAAAGTCGATCACTGTTTATGTTTTTAAAAAACAAATTAAGTGTATTACATATATTTTATTTGTTATAAGGGGTGCAAAAACAATAATAATCTTCAATATATGCCTATAGCATTATATAGTGTATCTTTTGTTACTGTGATCATAATATTCGATACAATTAGGCCTATAGGTCTCCACTGTACAATCGTGACTATGATTGCCAACTTATAAAAAATAAAAACACATTTTAATACTTCACATACCAACAAACAAAGATTTAAGAATTCAAAATTTACATTGAAATACCACCCTTCAATTATAATCTAAAATGCAATTCAACACTGCTTAGGTTTCGATCAGATGTTATTTGAAATCTTCCCCTCCTCATGTCACTTTAGAAACTACGTTGTTCCCATAGTCAGGTACAGAGGGGTGTACAAAATAGATTCCTTTGGCAGTGCTTCTCTTACGCAAGAAATTCACCATAATTTCGCCTTCCTCTTTCCCCACTATCCCATCAATATAAGCTATACTACGACACTTTTCTGTTTATAAGTGTTAGTTGGAGGTATTTCGGTGAACAATTTATTCTTCCTGCTGGTCCTATCTGTTTCGAGTAGGTCGATGGCATGATCGACTTAACCCTACAAAGGTACAAGTTTTCTTAAAATAATAAGTTTCAATGCTAACATTTACGAACTGCAAAACTATTATTTCAGGATAGAATCTCAATGAAAAGTACTTACGTATACTTCCTGTCTCCTTTCATTGCTGACTATAATTTAGAGTTTGTTTGTTTTCATTCAAGAGAAAAAGTTGAGAATAACAATTTTCACTTCAACGGTAATTACACAGTGTTCCCATTGTTGGCATTCGCAGGCTTTTTGTTGTCCCTCTCGCTTACATTTACAATGTAAGGCAATGAAATCAGCATAAAAAAATTTTAATAAGTAACTGAGAAAATATATAATTTTCAATAAAAATCGCAAATGAACGATTTTACACCCACTGATTGACTTTACCCACTTCTACGGTATATTAGCAAAGATTCTGTTAACGCCACGTTGCTCTGTTCAACTAACTGCTGAGGCTGTCCCTGGTTTCCTTCCTATTTAATCGCCGTGTCTCCAATTCTGATGGTGATCCGTAATCGTGACGTCGAAATTACGCCTCAATATGGAGCGTCTTTTGTTTCAGTTTAACTGTTCGGGAAGCGCCTATCGGGGCGTAAAATAAACAAAAATGGAAATATGAAACATAAATATTGCAAACAATAAACATCCGCTGACAGAATGAATACGGCTCTAATTACGGACCATAATGAAGCATCAGTACTGCGGGCTGTCTACTGCAAAGGGGACAACTCATGCGAGAAGCTGTAACATCCTGGTCAAACAGTGCAACATGGATACACCCAAACATACTGTGTTCGCAGAAAGTTATAAATTGTGATCCCTCAAATCACTTTCGCTATTTCATAATTTCGCAAAGAATATTATTTCGACAAACTTCAGTTTTACAGCATCGCACAACTGATGTAGAAACTCCAACCAGAGGAGCTACACAACTCTACAGCATGAGCGAGTACGAAGAAAGCGGGAGCTACTTGTTGCATTCGTTGTCCATGGCGGTGCATGGAACCGACCAGAAGCGGTGGGGAGTGCACACAAGAGCAGTTTCGTGAGGAAGCCATATATCGCTTTGTGAGCTACTATTTATTATCCATTTTAACGTTGTGAAATACGGGACGAAAAATGAGTAACGAAGTCGAGATTGCTGATAGCTGTGATCAAAAATACGCCTACGTGGTCTCTTAAGTTTTTCCAAAAAAAAAAAAACACTCACACCACAAAATGCGCCTTTGCAGCATCTGCCATATAGCCGTCAAAATGGATTGCATTTAAAGAGACTTGATTCAAAGTCTAAATCCAAAGCAAGGCAGAAAAGAAAGACACATTTTGCCTGGAGATTTCAATCGGGACAGACTTATCGGATACCGCTAATATACAATACCAGACACAAAGTTTTAATTCCCTTCTGGAAGAAACCATGACAAGGCTTGTAAAGCTCTCAATTTAATCCCTTTCGGCACGGTACAAATCCATGAAATTCGTATCTAATAGTTACCACTGCAACGCAATGCCACCAACAAATAATGTAATAACGAGCGTGAGAATATTAAGAAATTTGAATTGGTTATCATTCAGGACAAGTAATAGACTTTAAAGGATATCTTATACAGGGATATCATTTTATTTTTACTTCAACTTTTAATGTACCTGAGTTTTTTAATGTACTTCACTCCCACCCCTTCTACTAACGAAGTTCCAACTGTCGTCCACACAGAACCAAGGCCGCAGTACTGAGTTAGTGATTATAGTACGTTTCAGAAATAGGTTCGCGTTTTCCAGTGACGAAAACTTCCAATATTGAATCATATTTTCGCACAGGTACTGTCGTCCGTTTGCCTATGTCGCATCTCGATTTCTCCCACCTGCTTCTGCTCGCTCCACTGTAAAGACTAGTGGCTGGGCTTTCTTAGCTGTTTTCTGAAAACATTAATTTATTTTAGGAATTAATTGGACGTCTATGTATTATCATGCAACTGTTTAAAATAACTTAAATAAAAGGGCCTCGTTAAGTAATTAACTATCACGTGATCCCCCCTCTTTCTACGACCCTGCGACATAACCACTTGGACGGACAGTAGATAGCATGTCAGAGTAATTTTATCTGTGCGGGTCGGGCAGAAGTGAAGATTGAATTTACAGTACGTAAGGTACTCTTTTTATAGAGTAGGTACAGAATTATTTCAACATGAGTTACTAAGTATGAAGGACGAAACTGATAATTGGAATTAGATGCAATAGTCTATAGTGCGATAATAGGCACATTAGAACTGAAGCCTGTATCGAAATGAAAAATGTGTTTAAATATTCATACTATGATTATTTTTTATTTTAACTTCATCCTCTATATTGTACGCTAATGTGCTGTAGACAGTATAATGTACACTGCATAATGAATACGTTCGCATGGATAACTCAGTTCGTGAGTAAAAACACTCATTGTTGATACAGTACTGTATTTTGATTAAACAAAACCTAATGAAAAGCATCACACTCAAAATCGCGATATTTCCTACTTTACGTAAATGGATGAACTACTTTTCTTCCCTCCTGTACCTAGTAAAGTGATTTGTTTGTATTTTACGCCAGTACCATCGAACTCCAGTCGTGGAAGGAGGTAGCAAACTGTGTTTCCGGTTCTCAATCATTAATCCAAAGGTACAGCCAGGTTAATATTAGAAATTTGAAAGACATGTTGGTTCAGAAAAGTGTGAATACAATTAATAATTATATATAATAAATTTTCAGTCAAATACACTTTTCAGTTTGTGAGGTCAGATAATCTGTTTCATCACAATATTTAATATGAAGTCACTAATATTTTCGACTTTAAAAAAGTCATCTTCAGGTGCATGAGATGCAAACAATATTTTAAAAAAGGTGATAAGTTGATCTAGCAATTAATAACATAGTAACTAATGCACGTACTGGCATTTACAATTATATAAATTTCGTGCCTCTTGAGGTAAACTGTACATGGTAAAGCTGAACACTGATGCTAGATTCTCGTGTGTAAATAAAACAAGGAGAAGGCACGGCATGATATTAACCTTATACAATTGAGGCTAAATATCCTCATTAGGTCATATCATTAAAATTAAATTTGTGCAATTTGATATTAACTATGTTAAAATGTTAAATATAATGTATAAATTTAAAAGAGATGGAGAAGCTGTGATGGAAATGCTGTTGGTTGGAGAGCACGCAATCTAATTCGTCGTGGTGAATGCCATAGTTGTCTGAAAGTATTTTAGTTAATAGGTTATTATTAATTTTGAAAATTAGACTACGTGCTCTCCCACCAACAGCATTTCCATCACAGCTTCTCCATCTCTTTTAAATTTATACATTATATTTAACATTTAAACACAGTTAATATCAAATTGCACAAATTTAATTTTAATGTTACGATCTAATGAGAATACTCAGCCTTTAATTGTATAAGGTTAATATCATGCCGTGCCTTCTCCTTGTCTTATATACACACGAGAATCTAGCATCAGTGTTCAGCTTTACCATGTACAGTTTACCTCAAGAGGCACGAAATTTACATAATTGTAAATGCCAGTACGTGCATTACTTACTATGTTATTAATTGCTAGATCAACTTCTCACCTATTTTTTAAATATTGTTTGCATCTCATGCACCTGAAGATGACTTTTTTAAAGTCGAAAATATTAGTGACTTCATATTAAATATTGCGATGTAACAGATTATCTGACCTCACAAATTGAAAAGTGTATTTGACTGAAAATTTATTACATATAATTATTAATAATATTAAAAATGTTAGTAAAAATAATGATAGAAAATTTGTTATTAAATTGTGTAAATATTGTGTATTATCATTATTTGTGAATGTATCAGTTTTAAGATTAAGTTTATGTACTTTCGAACTATTAATAAATAATACCAAATGTTAGTAAAAATAAAATGATGCCCCTGTACAATGACATATCTGTCACAAATATTCAATGCCTCATGCTGAGTGTAGAGCGTACAGCATCCACCTATATGAACGCCAGGCACAACTCCTGGCAGCAGGTATCAGCATGGTGTTGCATGTAAGGCACATAACTCCCTACTTCTTCGTGAGTGCCCAACATCATAGCATTTATAATTCCAGGCATGAGCAGTGAAGACAAAAATTTATTAACGCCAGATCCGTACAGAGGGTTTCTTTGGTCCTTGAACCGTAGATGAGGGGCGTGTCGAGGGCTCTAAGAGACCCCCCAGAGCACTCGAGGGCAGCGTGTGAGGGTCCGCAGTGCGTAACCCCCCCGCTCAAGTCTGAGTGCTTGTAGTTCTCAGACTGTGTAATTCATTGCCAGTGAATCTACAGAATGTAAACATGGACAGGTTCGTGAGGTCACATGAATGAATTTTATACTTCATTGCAATATGAATGCACGTTATAACATAGAGCTTCAGTGAAAGAAATAACTAGTGACATTGTTAACTTTTCCTTTTTTAATTCCTGTCAAAGGAGATCTGTGCAGTAACGGTATGAGTTTCCTTTGAATAGAGTCACAGCTATGTATAGTCGGACCATCGGATCTGTGCCCCCGTAAGATATGCGAACTGAACCCTAATTCCTTCTCAGCCTCGGTAATTCATTTCTCTCCCTGCATTCCTATCTCTCTCTTTTCTAGCTCTCTCCCTTTCTGTCCCTCACTACTCACAATTTTGGCCTTCTTGCGGGACAGTTTACAATATTTGCTCTTGCAGTCCAGTGTTGTCAACTCAACATGAACACTGTAGCAAGGAGTGGAGAAAGAAATATTATTAAGCAAGTACGTAATAGCATTTTGCGATGAAGAGAAACAAACAGATCAATATCTGTTTCCTATAAATCAGGCAACGAAAAGAGCAACTGATATCACAGGTGAGGCTTATTTTATTTCAATTGATTGTGTATTAAAATTACTTACTTAACTAATACTAATAATATAACATTTTATGTAATTTATATAGACAGATCAGAGCGCCTAATAAAGAAAATCAGGAGAGAGGGAGTCTGTGCAGGAGGTGAAAAGCTAGAATCACCAGAGAAGAACAGACCAAGGGAACTTTTAACTATTGTAGATGATATGAACCGATGTATTTTAAGAAGAAAGATACAAGAATTTTATACCGTTCAGAAAGAAATTTCAACATTGAAGAAATTACTGAAGCTTGCGAGAGAAGCAAAAATTTCCAAGGTTGGAGAGAAAAACTACGGAAAGTGATTCGAGACATGGGGTTTAGGTTTAAAAATGTAGAAATACAAGATGTATTTTGATTGAAAGAAATAATATTGTGGCATGGAGGACCAGTTATTTATGACACCGTTTGACGGAAATTTGGCAACATCCCTATTCGGCAAGGTTCGAGGCCTGCTGTTTAACGTGGTGGGAGGAAAACGGGTGGAATGTAGTGAGTACAGGCGTTAACTTTTCCAAGAACGACGACAGCGCTGAAGGGGCACAGATCCGATGGTCCGACAATAAATAAGAAACATGTTGCAGCAACTTACACGTGTAACCAGAAAACGTTTGCTAGACGTTCACAATAACTTGTTTTTATATAGAAAAATCCATTAGTATGTTTGCAGTGAAGTTCTAACAAAACAAATCACATCTGCGTTGAACTGCAGTCAAGGATTACCATCTGTCAGACTGATCACACGCGGGTTTCATTAAAATGGTATAGGGATTAAGACTCGACCACGCAACCACGCGGATGGACATCTCACAGCCCTTCTTTGTTTCTTCGCAAAACCAGACATACAATAATAGGCTTCCATATCTGTGGTTGTTCTGAAACAAAAGCTGGAACAATGGACAAATTGCTTTACAACACAATGGCGCGTGAGGTTGCCATGACAACGGCCAGTTTGTAATGTTTTGTACAGAGATAATTACAACTCATGTAGAGAACGCAATAACGCTCCAAAAATTGACGTCCTTTCTGTATAAACTTA
Organism: Periplaneta americana; assembly: GCF_040183065.1. Taxonomy (NCBI): domain Eukaryota; kingdom Metazoa; phylum Arthropoda; class Insecta; order Blattodea; family Blattidae; genus Periplaneta; species Periplaneta americana. The sequence continues at coordinate 1,539,147 of NC_091131.1, read as the reverse complement.
GATTAATGGAAATTCTCTGTACCGAGCGAGCTGAACCCTGTTCAGTGTTCATCGCAATGAACAATAAGTGCACAATCCTTGTTAATTACGTGTGAACATGGACTTTTATGACAATTTTTTTGCCTTTCCAAAACGTTGGTCTGTTCATACGAAGTTCTCTAATTGAGCAGCGCTGTATTAAGTCTAGCATTTTGGATAGCAACGAGGCAATGGAACTGTTGAGGAACCAGCCAGAACATTGGAAATAAAGCATGTGCCAGAAAATGCGAACGAAAACACATGTGAATTCGTTAAAAACATTGATCGCGCCCTGGACATGGACACAAAAGACGCAATGAATGATCCAGGTCATCGCTGGAAGAAGTCGCCACTTCAACCTTCAAGGGTGTTGCTGTGAAATTTGTTGGGAAATCTATTCCTGCAAAAAACAAAAGTAAAACGCAACCTAAATGTGAGTCACCTTAGTGCGACAGATAATGAACCCATGTACTGTATGTCACTCAAGGCCTCACTCTTCGTAAATTAATTTTTTCCCAAGCTAGGAAAATAAAAAGAGAAAAAAGTTATACATTTTATAGGTCGACATTATGCGTAATACTACATTGTTGGGTATGGAACAACAAGTTTTGATGGAGAAATCGTAGCAATAAGTGGAAGTCTCAGGAATCTTCTATGCCACATCAATAAATTTAAGAATGCAGTTATATTCTCAGACTCCAAAGCAGCTATTCTATCAATAGTCTCTAAACACACACCTTCATCTCAAACAGCAGAAATAACTAAAATGCTCTCTCAATTAATATCACTTAATACAAGAATTGTATTCCAATGAATACCATCCCATTGTGGAATCCTGGGAAACGAGAATGCGGATGCTTTAGCAAAGAAGGGCAGCACTGCTTCTTACAGACCTGTTACTAAATCTACGTATTACTCTGTGAAGAGATTTATTAAATCTACTTAGACTTTAACAAACAAAATTTGATAACACAATCACAAGGGAAAAAATGGAACTCTCTGCATCATAATCGACAGTTAATTCCCGATTTACCACGAAAATCGTCTGTAGCTGCATTTAGATTGGTAACAGGCCATGATTGTTTGGCCAAACACCTGCATAGAATTGGAAATATCAGTCCCCTAACTGCTCATTGTGCAACTCAAACCAAGAAATGGATTCGGAACACCTCAAAATTTGTGCTTCAGTGGCTAGTCATGATAATATCTTTGAAAAATATTGTAGTGCAAGAGGTCAAATGACTTTATTGTCAAACGCCTGGCATTAGAAAACAACAACAACAACATTGAAGAAAACAAGAAGGTGACAAAATCGCCCATGTGCTGAATACTGTTGGGTCTGTAAGTAAATTAATATAAGATGTCCATATCTACCAGTATTTCAGTTTACTATCAAAATGTTATAACATAAAATAACTTTCATAATAATACTCTTGCTAGCAAGTTTGAAATAATAATGTTAACAGAAACATGGTTAACTGAGTCTACATTCAACTCTGAGCTGTTAACTAATCAATATAATGCAAATCAAGCTTCCAGGTATAACTCCCTGTAAAGTTGATTTCAATAATTTCGAGGGAAAAATTGTTCCGGGGCCGGGTATCGAAACCGGGACCTTTGGTTAAACGTACCACGGGAGAGCGTTGGTACATTTAACCAGAGGTGTCCCGGGTTCGATACCCGGCCCCGGAACAATTTTTCCCTCGAAATTATTCAAATCAATATAATGTTTATCGTAAGTTATAAAAGAGGAGGAGGCGTTTTAATTGCAATTCGCAATGATGTAGTAGTGACAGAATAGAGAACAATAATTTAAATTTTCAGGCACTAACAATTGAAACTATAATTAGTAGCAAAATGTATTTTCTAATTTGTAGTACATTCCACCAAATTCTTAGAAAGTTAGCTGTAATTTTTCTAGTCAATTTCGAATTACCCTAAAATATTTAATAGTAACATTATAATAACATTTAATTTTTCAAGCATAAATGAGTAGAATAAAATTGTGATCTTTTGAATAAATGACTCTGTGAAAGATATCTTGCAAACTTTTCAGCACTTCATAATCTATTCTCAGTGAATTACATTCAAAATTACCATTTTAAAACAACGGACCTAACTTTAACTAACATGTACTTACCGGCTTTTAAGGAACCCGGAGGTTCATTGCCGCCCTCACATAAGCCCGCCATTGGTCCCTATCCTGAGCAAGATTAATCCAGTCTCTATCATCATATCCCACCTCCTTCAAATCCATTTTAATATTATCTTCCCATCTACGTCTCGGCCTCCCCAAAGGTCTTTATCCCTCCGGCCTCCCAACTAACACTCTATATGCATTTCTGGATTCGCCCATACGTGCTACATGCCCTTCCCATCTCAAACGTCTGGATTTAATGTTCCTAATTATGTCAGGTGAAGAATACAATGCGTGCAGTTCTGTGTTGTGTAACTTTCTCCATTCTCGTGTAACTTCATCCCTCTTAGCCCCAAATATTTTCCTAAGCACCTTATTCTCAAACGCCCTTATTATTCCTCTCTCAAAGTGAGCGTCCAAGTTTCACAACCATAAAGAATAACCGGTAATATAACTGTTTTATAAATTCTAACTTTCAGATTTTTTGACAGCAGACTGGATGATAAAAGCTTCTCAACCGAATAATAACAGGCATTTCCCTATTCTGTGTTTAATTTCCTCCCGAGTATCATTTATGTTTGTTACTGTTGCTCCAAGATATTTGAACTTCTCCACCTCTTCAGAAGATAAATTTCCAATTTTTATATTTCAATTTCGTACAATATTCTCGTCACGAGACATAATCATATACTTTGTCTTTTCGGGATTTACTTCCAAATCTATCTCTTTAGTTCACTATTTTGAAAAAAGTGTAGTCATGTGATTCTGCTGACTGTAGATGTCACGTGTTTCTGTATCCTTGACGTATTTGTACACTCATTAAAAAAAAATTAGGTTTATTTTGTGTGTATATGTTGATGAATCATAATTTTCCTTTTATGACCTTCTTTAGCTCAGTGATAACAGATCGAACATCCCAATGGAACGTTGAGAATGCCATCTCTCGAAGAGCATTCCAGCTGGTGGAGTAAGGCATATTTGGAATTATGTCGCCGTCTGTACAGGAAGTGAATTCAGCCAAGTCAGGCCTCTCCCTGGACGGCCGCATTGTCCCTGCCCACAATTAAGCCGGCTAACACTCATTTATATTACACGCTTCCCTCTATTGAGCGAACAGATTTCATCTAGCGGGCGTTCTTCACAAACACGCCTGGAGGTCAGGCTACTTTCAAAACATCGGTCCGACTGTTAACAATGCAATTTTTTATGAATCCGAATATTATGAAATGGTATACATACATAATTAAACACACAGAGGCCTTCTAGGCCCCGAAACCCTCGCGAGAGAGAGGGCTTCACGCAAAATTCAAAGGTCTTACAAAAGGGACGAAATGTTCTCTTCTGTTTACCTGATATTGGCGTCAGATGCGTGCGCACTCTAAAGGCAGTCATCGCGACCTCAATGACTAGTCTGAACCTTCCCAAAATTTGGCTACCACTCTTCGAAGACGAAGTTGTCATATATATATATATATATATATATATATATATATATATATATATATATTACAAAATACATATTAAATATATTTTAAAATGTATTAAGACCTATTATATAAATTACATTAAATAATACTGAAGACATTAGACACTAAAGTATAAAATCAGTTCCGCCTAAATGAATTTACTCCCACATGAGAAAAATTTCATTATAAGTAAAAAAGAAAATAGCAGACATTAAAAACAAGCATAAGGAATTACAATTGAAAAAGTTTATAACTGATATTAAAAGTAAATAAGATTAATATTTCTGTGGCAGGGAGGAAAAAGGTCTTAAGTCATTTTTTTGTGAAAATGAGATTTTTATATATTCTGAAAGCGGAAACAATTCTCTACAATCTGGTAAAACGGCTAAAGACAAATAAGACTCCTGACTGGATTTATAGAGCGTTACCAAATGTCCTAAGTACTTTTTGAATCGAGCACACACAGAATAAAGGGCTTAAGAATATTTAATACTTTATTCCTTACAAACCATCACATATTTACTTTCCATGCTTCCCTATTAAAAAGTCTAACTTGTATTTTAGCCATTTTATCACATACTGATGCCCTTTCCTTTTAAAACTTTAAGCACCAGGTAAACAGTCCTATAATTGTTTAAGACCCATTTTGCATTTCTAATAATTTACATTTCTCATTTATTTTGACATGAAAAAGGTCTTATGTTTAATAGTCCCTTCTACTCAGTTTGGCTTCTAATCTTAAAAGGGCTTAATTGCGGCTATTTTTGGAAATAATCAAGAAAATTGTTAAATGAGCAACATTATCTATTTTAGAAGAAATATAAACAAATAATATCCAGGAAAAAACTCTTAATTAAAGAAACCTCTATAATTGACACCAATTTCAATCCTTCTTCTGATCTCCTGAAAAGTATTACATTTTTACTTAAGACCTTTTTCCTCCCGGCCACAGATTTAATAATTAATTATATCTACTCCTAAGTGAATGTATCTTAATAATTTCTTTAATTTTAAATTCATATTTCACAACACTTACAGCCTACTTTGTAAAGGAGGGGACTGAGAAATGAAATCATTATTTGTTTTGAGGCATAGTTGAAGCCATGTTTTAGCCTACACCAGCTCCGTGAAATGAAAAGAGTTCCTTCTCGTATCTTAAGCTGAGGCGCTCGCCTGCTGATCTGAAGTTGCGTTTGGGCGCGGATTCGATCCCCGCTTGGGGTTATCACCTGGTTGGGTTTTCCCCAACCCTAAGAACAATGTCACGTAATCTATGGCGAATCCTCGGCCTCATCTCACCAAACACCATCTCGCTATCACCAATCTCATCGACGCTAAATGACCTAGTAGTTGATACAGCGTCGTTAAATAACCAATTAAAAATAACTATGCCAATATAATATATTGATATTTTTCATGTTCTTACGAAAGAAAGTTAATAATGTATTTGTATGTATGCTCCAAATTGAAAACGTTAAAATCCGAATAACGAGCTTTAGTAGGGTGATCAGTAGACAAATTCTGAGTATTCTCTTTTGTAGTAAACCCAGCGGCTTCCTTATGGATTTAGAAACTCTGCCCCAAGCGACAATAACATAACGTAATACAGATTTCACCAAGGATGAATAAATCTTAAAATATTAATAGGGAGGTAAGAACGAAGTATAACAAATCTATATATAATTTTATGCTACACCATGCCGAAATGTAGTAATTATACACCTGGTAGTGGCCCTTTAATGGACCTCATTAAAGTACACCTATTCATTATAGTTCAGTTGTTCAGCCAATGAGAAAACTACATTGTACCGTTATAAAACCGTAAGTATCGATTATTCTCGGATATGCATTCGAAAGACAACTGGCGAAACGTCACGGAGGCTGGAAATCCAATACTGTCGCAGAAGGTTATGTTCTGTTACTATAATAATTAGAGCGTTAATTGTAAATAATATTCAAATAAAGTGAATTTGTCATCTCGTTTTTCAATTCTAAATCAATTTCCAGGTTATATCAAAATTAGTTCATGTTACATTACATCAAGGTCAATGACATTATTGTTCCTCGGAAAAAATCAATACTTTCGCGTCTGCGCACATCTCACAATTTAGAAGGTCAGTTCCGCTCTTCACTTAGATAACCATAACATGAATACTTATGAATAATTTCAAGTTAGAAATATGGTCGTATGAAACTTGCGTATAATGGTAATTAGGACGCTCGTATGAAAATTATGAAACTCGCTTGCGCTCGTTTCATAAACAAACATACTCGCGTCTTAATTACTACTATTATAGGCTCGTTGCATAATGTACTGTTGTGTAATCTATACTAATAATAAATCTGTAGCCAAAATTTTTCTGGTAATTTTCGATTTTCCAAAAATAATTGGTGTTAACATGTATAATTAACCATCCTGAAACCGAAAATCGCTTTTTTGAAATTTTTGTTTGTCTGTCTGTCTGTCTATCTGTCTGGATGTCTGGATGTTTGTTACCTTTTCACGCGATAATGGTTGAACGGATTTCGATGAAAATTGGAATATAAATTAAGTTCGTCGTAACTTAGATTTTAGGCTATATGGCATTCAAAATACGTTATTTAAAAGGGGGGTTATAAGGGGGCCTGAATTAAATCGAAGTATCTCGCTTATTATTGATTTTTTTTTAAATGTTACATAACAAAAGTTTCTTTAAAAATGATTTTCGATGAGTTTAATTCTGTGCAAAATTTTGATAGGACAGATTTTTAAGGATATACAAGACTTTTAAAATAACAATACAATACATTTTCACCGCCGCCACAGATTATAGCGTTGTTGTTCCTGCAGTAACTCCTATGTACAAAATATAAAATTTTTGAGTAGGAAGAAAAAACACATTTATTCATTCCATGGCAATGGTACATAGGAGATCGTGAATTCTCACATTTCGAAAGAAAGAAATGTAATTAAATACCACTATATATACTGTATCACTATTTAAGTTATTTGAAGGGTTCAGAACCACAGTGGGCCAAGCGCCATTTACTGAAGATATAGAAAAAAAGCGTTAAAATTAAGTTATTGCCATAATTCAATGGAAACATATAGCAAGTAATATAAAGTTTACACATTAAAAATAAATGATATGTCAATCTTCATTAAACTATGGTTGCATGTAATAACAATAAAAGAAACATGTTAAAGGAATCGTCATTGCACCAAATGAGTGATTTCTGAATCAAAATGACCGCATTTTAATTATTTAAATACAATTTAAATTGAGTAACATATTAAACGATTTATCCTTCTATCAAACACGAATGTTCCCTGGATCAAACGTCCTATTGTAATTATGTAATTACTTTATATTTATTTCTAACGGGTGCAGCGGAGCGCACGGGTACGGCTAGTTTATTATATAACTAGCCGTACCCGTGCGCTCCGCTGCACCTGTTAGAAATAAATATAAAGTAATTACATAATTAAAATAGGACATTTGATCCAAGGAACAACTTTTACAACAGCGCAAGATAATCTGCTTCGCTCATTACCCAATTTTTTTTGCATTGCATTTATTGCATATATATTTTATGTATTTTAACACGATTCAATTGAGCATAGTTAAAATTTCAATTATAAAATAATGGATTGCTAAGCTAACGTACTATTACTGCATACTAAATCAATACACTCTCGTTGTTCGTTAATTCTCTGAGATTAAAATGAGTGTACATAAATATTATTTTAAGAAATACAGAAAACGAATGTACAAAATAGCCTATTAAATTTTCTGTGCATAAGAAGCTATTTTAATCTTACCTGTCCTCGATTTACTCAGACGTTACTGTAATAACATTATAGCATTATGTTCATGTAGAGAAACACTTTCCAATTGTGAAATAATAATTAATTATACAAGTCGGTTAATTTAGCTTCTGATATTACTTCATACAAACACAGAAACATTGTCTGTAGGCTATGTTTCATAGCTTTCGATTGTTGTGTCCAAGGCCCCTTATAGACGAAGTCATTTGTTTTTTATTTCCATACACCGCCTTAGATGGCAGTTATTTTAATTTTAAAACTCATTTATCTCATTAAAAATTTTTCAGAGAACAAAACTTATCAGAAATCATTTTTAAAGAAAGGTAACATATTTCACAAAAATCAATAATAAGCGAGATATTTCGATTTAATTCAGGCCCCCTTATAACCCCCCTTTTAAATAACGTATTTTGAATGCCATATAGCCTATAATCTAAGTTACAACGAACTTAATTTATATTCCAATTTTCATCGAAATCGGTTCAGCCATTATCGCGTGAAAAGGTAACAAACATACAGACAGACATACAAACAAAAATGTCAAAAAAGCGATTTTCGGTTTCAGGGTGGTTAATTATATATGTTAGGACCAATTATTTTTGGAAAATCGAAAATTACCAGAAAAATTTCGGCTACAGATTTATTATTAGTAGCCTATAGATAATGCAATATAATCCTCTGACTGAGGTTCTGGCTGATATGTAGGCTACATCTATCATCAGGCAGTACATCTCACTTGACGAAATGTGTCAGAGGAAGAACAATTGTTTGTATGCATCTGATGTCTGACTAGTGTAATATGTAGCTAGTCGGCGATGTATGCGATGGAGGGGGAAAGGAACTGGACATTTAACTGATGCAATATTTGTATCTGGTCAATCAGTATTGCTACATATTCAACTCTGGTAGAACTGGTTAAACATGGACAATACAATTCAGAGAAAATGCACAATTAGGATTGTGAAACGTTCGTTCTTCGTGTTAGATCGTAGACTTCAGTGGAGGCTCGTGCAGCTGCAACGGCTCCAAATCAACCGCACACACAGTCCGACAATTCTATTATAATTCTAGTATTCCAACAACCAATTTCAGCTTATAGACAATTGTACTGGAAGTAAACTAGAACATTGTTGATATTGCTACCTTAACACTTATTAAAAATTCATTTCAGATGAAATTATTTTGTCACTTGTTTATCTGAAGTTCGCCTTCCACCGGGCACCTGTGTGCGAACGGGACTTGGCTCTTTCAGGGCTGAGACAGGATGGTACATCTGTCACCGTCGGATTCACGAATGCAACCCTGGCCATCTGTCGGACTTCGACAATCATCGCATAGGCCATGGATATGGTTCACAACGGGCCAAAGCAAGCCTAATCGCGTGTAGCCTTCAAAACCCCCGAGCCAAGTTTTTCATGAGTGATCTGAGACTTGAGTCGAAAATTGCATAGAGCTTCCTGCGAACGTGTTTGTTAAAATACATCAGATTCTCTTCAAGATAATGCTGGATGATCTTCGGAACGTGCATTTTAAGCACACAGTGTATTGAAGGTTTTAATTTCACATTATTTTCTTCAAGGTAATGCTGGATGATCTTCGGACGTGCATTTTAAGCACACAGTGTACTGAAGGTTTTAATTTCACATTATTTTCTTGAAGGTAATGCTGGATGATCTTCGGAACGTGCATTTTAAGCACACTACACTGAAGGCTTTTAATTTCATCAGATTTTCTTCAAGATAATACTTGATGATCTTCGGAACGTGCATTTTAAGCACACAGTGTACTGAAGGTTTTTAATTTCATCACATTTTCTACAAGATGACATCGAAAGTGTTTGTTAAGAATACAGCGAACAGATGGTTTTCTTAAGTCCATCAGACACCGACGCATCTTCGGAATGTGTCTGCACTGCACTTTAATTCCGTCAATTACCTCACAGACGGGTCTGGCCCTAACCCAGTGTGCGAGGGGCCTCTTCCTATCTCTGCTAGCCACTAGGTGACTTGCCGTTCTATCTCCCAGATATTGATATTGTACCGCCACCCCCTTGCTACCCTTAGCGACACAAAATTCAATTTTCTTTTTCAATATCCTTCTAGTAACCTTCATCCCTCTTTCTCCTTCTCTTTTTCGTTCTATAGCTCGTCTTGAGCCTGCCTACTCCCCTAACCCCCTTCGAATAAGGGCCCGTCACTGCACATCCCCCCCCCACAACTCCTTTTCTATTACGGAATATAACATTATTAGAAGCATAGTTACTATCTGCGAGGTTCACGCAGGATTCCGCTGGTAGCACCAGAGGGAGGGGATATCCCATCAGGGAGTGTTCGCATCCCCTATTATCACAGTCCCCAACCCCATGAAAATCCAAAACTACTCCGGTCAGTCGGTTACCATGGCTGTAATCTCCGACGTTCAGGCCGGCACTGTGCAATATTCAGTTGCAGGTAAGTACGGGTAATCAAGACAGTATTCGTCATTCCCTCTGCTGTCGCTGCAGCGCCACATTACAAGGTCAGAATAGGTTATTTCGGAATATAAAGTAAGTAATATGCTTTCACGCATTAATTAACTAGGTTACCTTGCTGACTAGTTTCACCCTGTAGTCGACCTGGGTAGTGTAGTCGGTATAGCGCTGGCCTCCTGTGCTCGAGGTTGCGGGTTCGATCCCGGCCCAGGTCGATGGCATTTAAGTATGTTTAAATGCGACAGGCTCACGTTAGTAGATTTACTGGCATGTAAAAGAACTCCTGTGGGACAAAATTCCGGCACACGGGCGACTCTGATATAACCTCTGCAGCTGCGAGCGTCGTTAAATAAACAAAATTTAAAATTTTCAGCCAGTGGGCTATCTTCTGAACTGGGTGGTCTTCGCGCCTTCTGATTGCGTTTCCTGTGTCGGTGTGTTTGTGTAGTGTAATGTGAAGTCAGAGTTCAGTTTGTCGTCAAGAACGTTCTCTCAGACAGAACGCTGCCGCCACACGCGGGTCGGTGAGCTCTATGCTAATATATGGTGGTACTGTTATTTCGGAGCTGTTATTTGGAACCTAGTATTTTCATGGAACTGGAACAGTTGGAACTGTTACTAGAAAATAACAACTTTTCCCATCTCTAAAGCTAACATACGTGCACTGTAATTCACAACTACCAACCCAGTCTTTACTGAATGTTCACACCTCTCCGCGACAATGAAACACGAGCTGCAATGACTTGATATCTTAGAAACAGGAACACGAACCCATTGTTGCTCGCTGTTCCGTTTGTAAATTTAAACAGTTATCAAGATGACCAACTGTAGAAGTTTAAAGAAAAAGAAAATAAATATTACTAATATTATTACAGATTTGACGTAAAACCTTAAGAAGACTCAATAATAAAACTTGGCTTGTAGCCTAAAAACAGAAAAGTAGGGACATTTGGGCGGCCCGTCATACTCGTGTCGGGGCACGGAACAGTTACAAAAAAGTAGAACGATCCGATAAAATCGGGACAGGTGGCAAGTCTACAATGACAGCATCCATGGATAATAAAGAAGGCTGTGGAATACCATATGTCAGTGAAATGTGTTATAGCGTGTCAGTGAAATGTGTCCTAAAGTGTCAGTGAAATGCGTCATAGTGCCACTACAGGGAGTGAGATGAGAGTAAAGTGAAAGACTATTGAAACTTATGTAGGACCTATACATATGTAGGTTGTATTGTAAAATTGAGTATTTTATGTTTTATTATTAATTGTAATTATTATGTTAAATTGTATTGTGTATTCTTATTGTATAGTGTATATAATTGTATTGTGTATTGTATAATTGTATTGTGTATTGTTAATATTGTATATACCACTGCCACCGGGTGTTTGCCCACTTGCAGTGTAAATAAATACATACATAAACAGCAGTTTCACTATTTTCGTGTAGTATTCCTATTAATGTTGTAAAATAAAAGTATATTAATAATTTAAAATCAATTTACATTAAATAATAACGTGTACATGTTATAAAAGTTGTAATTACATGTTTTTGTATGTATGTATTTATTTACACTGCAAGTGGGCAAGCACCCGGTGGCAGTGGTATATACAATATAAACAATACACAATAAAATGATAAGCAATACACAATAAAATCTACAATACACAATACAATTTACAACACATATACAATTTTATACACAATACAATAAGACTACACAATACAATTTAACACAATAATAATAAAACATAAAATAAAATACCTAATTTTACAATACAACCTACATAATTATGTATAGGTCCTACATAAGTTTCAATAGTCTTTCACTTTACTCTCATCTCATTCCCTGTAGTGGCACTATGACGCATTTCACTGACACTTTAGCACACATTTCACTGACACTATAGAACGCATTTCATTGACGCTATAAATTATCACTGATCGAAACTGTTCATTGCACTGTAAAACCATAACTTCACTGACTCACCTCGCTTCACTGATACAACAGTTCAAATAAGACAAATAATTACATCCTTATGCATACTTATAAACAGAACTACATTTAAGCTAAACATTTCTAGTCTAAGGCCCTCTTACACGCTATTTTTAAATAATTTACAATTCAAACCAAGGAAGTAAACTCGTCAGGCTAGATAAATACATGTCACCTTAAAAAATTAAATGTTGAATGTCACCTTAATTTTAATTTTCACTTTATACATAACTTTTTTAATTATTCTTGAATCTCCTTAAGGAAGGACAACCCTCAAAGACCGCTGCAGGTAGGTCATTCCAATCATTTATAGTTCTATTTAAAAATGAGAATTTACCGACATCCGTTTTCTGTTTCCTACATTTGTTTCTAAAATCATGATCGTTCCTACCATAGTACGTTGGCTTTTCTAACCGAGCCGTTATGTCTACCCATGCTTTCTGACCTAGATGTGCTCTATACAATGATGTTATTCTAGTTTTCCTACGTCTGTTTTCCAAAGTTTCCCATTTAAGTTCTTTTATCGTATCGTTTCCATCTTCTCTTTTACCTTTAACAAATTTAGCTGCCCTATACTAGATTCTTTCTAAGGAATTTACCTGATATATTCTATAGGGATCCCAACATGTAGTTCCGTATTCCATTAACGGTCGCACTAACGTTAGATATGCTATTTCCCTCGATTTGGGGCTAGCCTTTCTCAAGATTCTCATAATAAAGTGAAGTGCCCTCCATGCTTTACCCGTAACATTATCAACATGCTCTCCCCAAGAAAGTTAAAAAAACTAATCTCATTAAAATGGATTTGAGGGAGATGGGATATGATTATAGATACTGGATTAATCTTGCACAGAATAGGGACCGATGGCGGGCTTATGTGAGGGCGGCAATGAACCTTCCGGTTACTTAAGTAAGTAAGTAATCTCAGGAAAATAGCTTTCCATCTCGCCATGTTTGCTAAAGTCCTAGAAAAACGATGTTATTTCGTGCGACATTTCTTTTGCAGCCCAGTGTACTACCAAGATCTTTAAGAGTTTTGCAAGTGGTCTATGAAGAATAAGCGTGGTCACGTTGTAATATGGGCACTGAAATGTACCCTACCTCAAGGAGAGGGTGGTCGACTCTTGGTGGTGGAAAGGCTGCGTTCTATAGCGCGATTCATACGATAACATTCTTCGGTGATAAGAAATGAGATATGACGCTAGTATTGTAGTGTAGAGGATGACAACTTAACAGGAAATAAGGCACTTCTTCCACAGTAAAAGTTATCACCACAACCCAAAATTGTATCACATAAATAGCACGGAATAACAGGAAGGTCAATTTCCCCAGCTAATTGCAATACCAATCAAATTTAAGCCTAATTATACAGAGTGATTCACGACCAATTTAAGGACTCTGTTATATAGGTCATTTTCAGCATAAAATGTTATATGAACACGGGTCCGATTAATTTGCAATTTATTTTATATTTCAGACGTGTCTAGTAATGTCATAAAATAATGTATATATATATTTCAATCAAAGACACAACTATCTGCAAATGTTTATTTGCTACATGAATATAAGGTATATAAACGTTTTCACCTTGTGGGGCATCATCAGATATATTAAAATTATGTGATCCGAACTTAGATTAAATTAGATTTATGAAAACAAATATGAGCAGTGAGTAATACATGGTGATAAAATTTCATGCGTTATATGTATACTAATTGTAACAAGAAATAAAATAAAATGATGAATTTTAATGTAGTGTAAATTAAAATTGATTAAAATTGAAATTGTGTGTACATATAACTCATGTTACATTATAATACATATTTATCAAATAATATTATGCAAATTATGATCCATGTTAAAAACAAATGAATAACTGGATAAAATCTCGGGTTAAAAGTTTTCAATGTTTAGAAAAAGACACGTCTTGGAGAACTGTGTCTCATATCGAAGTTTGCAGTAACCGATGTTGTATGTTGATTGTAATGTGCGTATAAAATTATCATTCATATAGAGTACTTTGCTTGGTTATAATCTAAATGTTGTCTAGTTTCGATGCAAATAGTGGTTATCCTTGATCCTTTAGATCTAAATAATCTATCTTTTATAATGCATATCGTTGATGAATTACTGTGTTTGATTAAAGGGAAACTGTGTGTATATGGAAGAATTGTATGTGTCTCGGTGTATGTGGGAGTGTGGATGGTTTGAAGCAGAAGGGTCCGATTGTTATGAACCGTTAAAGAATTACAGCTAATTGAATCCTACGAAAGTAGCAGTGGTTTTGAACAAAACTAAAAATTATTCACATAAAATACACAGAAATATTAACTAAAATACTGCATTAATCATAAAATAAACATACCTCACTTTGGAAGCAGATTTTCAAATATCGCACCTTCCACTTCAATGCACTTGGCCGCACTGATGTGAATGGCGCTTACTGCTCCGCACTTCGGCTGTCCCTGACAGTCACCAGATCTACCGTCCCCTTCTCCTCTTACTTCACACGTTAAAGTGTTTGTGTTGTGATGCAAGCAACTCCAAACCCTGATTCACAGTATGACGTTCGGATTTTCACGAATAACTTTCAAACTAATGATAATCTGACTCATCTTCATATGACATTTTTTGCTCAAAATTACCTGTAGAACTGATTCCTAAAGTGCGGGTGACCAGTCGTGAATCACCCTGTATAATGTGAACAAACCAACTGTGACACCACTTGACATGGAGATATTTTAGATTACTAAGAAAGGCGCTGAAATAGCTCCGCGGCTAAGTGATGGAACACAACCGGGCGTTCAGAGTTCGAATCCGGCCGAGGAATATAATTTGTTATTAGGTTGAATTGAACTTATAATCATTCATATTTGTTAAAATGGGTAATAGTTTCTGCTGATGAACCTAGAATTATCTCTCCCTCCTGACTCTTATTTCGGATTCTACATCCATGCAGCCATCGGTATAGCTCAGTCGGCTGCCGACCCGGAGTTGCATTCGGGCGTGGGTTCGATTTCCGCTTGGAATTATTAACTGGTTGAGTTTTTTTCCGAGGTTTACCCCAATCTTAAGGAAAATGTCAGGTAACATATGGCGAATCCTCGGCCTCACCTCACCAAGTGCCATGTCACTATCACCAATACCATCGTCGCTAAATAACCCAGTAGTTGATACAGCGTCGTTAAATAACCAAGTAAAAGAAACACACACGCTCATGAGTGTTAGTAATTTGAATTGGCTTAGCTAATTATTCCCGCAACATCACAATTTTTATTAAATAATGTACTAGTTTCCCTCATTAGTTACGGTATCGAGCCATGTATGATAAGTCTCTCAATTTTTTGGACTTAATTGAAAGGTCCCTACTTCTTCCCTCCCAGTCTCGGCTGGAAGGAAATCGCCTGCACTAGCCTAGTATGTAAATGTAGTTGTTCTTATTGTTTAAAATCAATTCCTGACGCTTACTTTAAAACATTCTTACTTTAATTGTTATTGTTAAAAAGAAAAATGACCCATTTACAATAATGCTGTAAGATGTAAATTATAATAATTATTTTTTAAACATATTGTTAAAATAAAAATTTTCTGCATTTCATTTACATCACGCATGCCTAGAAATATGTGGAATAAAAGACATTGAACTTAAGGTGTGCCTAGAAATATGTTGAAGAAAAGGGACTGGCCAGACGCGTCTAGAAACATGAAGAATAAGTGAGACTGAATATAACGAGTGTATGTTGTGTGTGGAGCCATGCTTGCATTGAACATTTTAAAACAAACTTTTATAGGCTAACTTAATTACATCTAATGGGATTAATAAACGATTGTAGGCCTAATACTAGCAGTTGTGAAGCTAAAATAGACTGACCTATTTTCTGGAACAATTTTACTTATGAGCAAAAACTGCGCATCTCTCTGCAATATGGTTCTGTACCTGAGCCTGAATTGTATATTTTGTAAAAATCTCGAACTGAGATCAAAATATATATAATAGGAAGTCAAAACATTTTTGTTTTATAAATTTAATTTGTACTCACTAGCTAGCTGGCTAGTTAAATAAATAAGTAAATTAAAATTCAGTTTAGAATACCAACAGTTCTTTTGGACTCTCGTATCGTGTGTTGAAACATTTCAAGATTGACAGTATAGGATGAAACTTAAGCTTCATGGGCCGTATTCATAGACATTCTTAGCGCGGGCTTCCGGTGGATGATCAGCGAACTAACGTTTTTCGTATTCATAAACCAGTGTTAGATATATGATATGATATGATATGATATGATATGATATGATATGATATGATATGATATGATATGATATGATATGATATGAATCCTGTACAAGCAATCAGTCGATAGCCGAGGCTAGTTTAGCACGCCCGTAGCGCGGGCTAGCGAAATGTGTATGCATAGTAGCCCAAGAGATTAAGATCAATAATTATATCCATATTGGTGTAACTTCAACAGAAATTTTGATTTAAACTAGCCTAGCGTATGAAATGGCCCACCTGTTATCATCGAATTCAAGAACGCCATCAGGCCGCCTTTCGGACTTGGACAATCATCGCATACACTGTATGGGCACACAAAGTGCCAAAGCCAAGGATGCGTTGCGGGTTCGACCCTCGAAAAGCCAAGCCTTGTTGAACAATCTCGAGGTTGAGTACTGCAGGCAGACGCGTGGTCACTACTAAGATTCCATCGGAGCGCTGGTGTGTTGGGCGGGTTAAATTCCTGGACGCGACGCAGAACCAGGGGGTGAGGGGGTGGAGGGGGTGGCAGAGATTGATGGCCGGTGGCTGCCTCTGACAGGGGAACAGATTGCAGGGGTGCAACAGGGGGTGGTTGGCAAGAATATAGATGAGGGACTGGAAGAGCTGTTTCACTTGCAAATGTCTGAAAAGCGAAACCACCCAGAAAGAGCGGCGTAGGGTTGTGAGGGGAGTCGCTGCACCACCTGCCACGCAATTAATTGCAACCACTGGCTTCGAACTCGGCTCATCAGCATTCAGTGGCCGATGACCTTTTGGACTCAATAACAGGGCTGGACAAGCACTTCGCAGCACGCCATCTTGATGGTCAAGCTGTACTGGACTGTCTAATATCCGCGGCATTTCGTGCGTGCCTAAGAAATTACAATGAAACTGGCAAGGGCAGCTGGGGGCTGTAGACTACAGGTTATTATGAAGTAGCTACCACAGTTGAAATTGATATAATATCTAAACGAATTGAGCAACCAAGAATAACGTGTGAAGAGCGAGATTTCATTATTCCGCTTTAAAACAATGCTACCACTGTTATGAGACAACAGATCATTCAGCATTTTGTAGACTTTTGGGATGTAATACTGTCTATGAAAAGTTTGGTGGTAAAAATGCAATGTCTTAAATGTGTTGACAGACGCATTTTATAGATTTTCCAGTTAAAATTCTTGAAAATGATGAATAAGTAAGCGAAAACAATTACGGTGAAATTGTGAACGTTAAGAAACATGTCAAAAGACATGGAGTGACTTTATCCCGCCCCATCTTGTTAATCACAACCATATGCTAGCACAGCCATGCCAAACCATTCACATCGTGCAGTAGTCTCTGTGCGATGTGCACTTTCTATTCCCCTACCTGGAGGGAGTGAATCGCCTTGGAGGGGAACGCGACAGGGCTGTACAGACCTGCAACAGCAGCATATCAGCTTTTGTTTCAGTACGGGCACTTGTAATTTTATTTATTTTAGTGGGTTACTTTACGACACTGTATCAACATCTAGGTTATTTAGCGTCTGAATGAAATGAAGGTGATAATGCCGGTGAAATGAGTCCGGGGTCCAGTACCGAAAGTTACCCAGCATTTGCTCGTATTGGGTTGAGGGAAAACCCCGGAAAAACCTCAACCAGGTAACTTGCCCCGACCGGGATTCGAACCCGGGCCACCTGGTTTCGCAGCCAGACGCGCTGACCGTTACTCCACAGGGTGGACACGGCACTTGTAATAGGGCCTAGGCTAGCGATTTTGAGGTTAATACAGTAAGTACGATTCTACGGAATAATAAGTGTGTAAGTGATGTTTTGTTATTTGAAATGCATCAGTGAAGAAGCGTGTTTGTCAGTGAAGTTTCATATTTTATAGTGGTAGTGCGAAGTATTTGAACACTGAAATGTTTTTGAAGTGTTAGTGAAATCAGGAAAGTATCAGTGAAATGTGTCGTAGTTTGAGTGCAGTGAGTGATGGCTATTTTTTACTAGACATATTAATTTTGAAATCTTACATTGGACTTTCCTGCAATACCACATGCGATTTAATGGGGAACTTAAATGAGTAAAATGAAGTGTATCGGAATAACCCGCATATATCAGAAGGACTGGAAAACAATATAAAAGGGAAATTGCAGCAATTTCAGAAGAAGAACTAATGCGTGTTAATGCAACTTTTTAAAAGATGTGAGGACATCATTTCCAACAGACAAAGATGGTGGTTAATTTAATTTTCATAAGCAATCTATGCGCTTGACTTAAGCGTGTCTCCAGCCGCCACACACTCACGGATGAACATCTGTTTGAAGGCATGGTACACTGATAATCACAAGACTTGTTGTTTCATTCTGATTTGAAGGGCAGTCTGGGATATCAATAGCAGCTTCTGAATGTTTTCAACAACTATAACGTGGGTATACAAACGAGACGAGGGCATTCGAAAAGATAAAATATATCGAGCAGCAGTTAGAACAAAGCGTAGAGAAGACTGAACAAGATATTAGTGCAAAAATTAAACTCGCACTCGCTTCCAGACACTCTGTAAAATGTATAAGCTTCTCCAATAATAAACTACTGTTAGGTCATCTACTTTCGAGTCCTGGTGGTAATGGGATGTTGGTAGAGGAAAGAACAATATCCAGAGACACTCTGTCCAAGCCATCGCTATCGTAATGAACCCTCAGGACGTGAACGAGTTTGTAGTAAGGACTTCATCAGTTCGAAACTGCAGTTGTTTTTATTTACGTAAACAACGATGCAGAATGAGGCCAACACAAAAAATTATCTTCGTACACAATCTTCGCTATATTCATAACGGTTGAGTGTTTTATTAAATAACGTATACAAGACTAATTTAGAAACATCTTAAACGAATTATTCTTGCAACAAAATGAATGCTTCCTGGACCAATGAAAGTATTTTAATTATTTGAATATAATACTAATTAAGAAAAACGTTGAAATAATTATTTTTTCACCATAATATATGTCAATTGTATCAATAATGATCGCATTTTAATTATTTAAACAAATTATCTTCGTACGAAAAACGAATGCTCTCTGGACCAAATAATCGTATTTTAATTATTTAATTACTTCATAGTTTCATCAGGCATTTTATGAGGTTGTTATGACTAACACAGTTTAATTGTTATCTTTCGCACTCCAGCATTACAAAAAGTTTTTGTCATTAGTGAAAGTTGTGCATAATGTGCCACATTATTGAACTAGAGTTGTAAAGTATTACCATGCCAACTAAAGCGTCATGACTTCTATATGACGGCGTAACTTGTGGCAGAAAGTTAACATTATCACACGATTTACCATGCTACATCATTGTTGTCATAGTAACCTGTTTCTTCATAGACCATGATATCATTACAAATCTGATGTTATTTCTTTATTAATTGTTTTAAAATGATGTATAAAAATAACATATGAAACACGTTTATAATGTTACACAGTTGTTGCACTCGTCAAAACTAGGAAGCTCTCTTCGCTGATCATGCCACGAAGCATATCATTATGAACTTGTTTCATATTTATAACAGTAGATCACAACTGACCACTCAGTGGGATGGAAGTCGGGGTTTTGAATGGCCCACAAGCGTGCTAAATGTAACTGTTAATTATCCTGTATGGAGTGTTGTGCACTATTATAGAACTGTTACCTATTAAGTATACAGGGTGTAACAACTTTAATGTTTAGAATTTCTGGAACATGTTCCCTGACACATTCTACGTTGATTAAACCTAACATACCTATATCCGAAATTGAGAGGTTACAGAGATAACAGAGCTGGAAAAAATAGAACTTCTTGCAGCTCCAAGCATTATACCGTTTATACAAGGCCTATTTTATGGCATTACTAAGTAGAGATACATAAGAAACATTTGAAAAGCAGTGAATGAAGGAAATTTTATTTTTAAGAGAAATTAAATTAAAATTGTTTAGGTTGCTAAGGAAACGAAACAGACAACAGTTTAAAATAACAGTTGTGAGAAAAATAAACCGTATTGTGACTAGTCTTTTTATTGAGTTTTGACCATTAAAACATGTCTTTTGTGTACACACATCAGGAATACGCCGACATAGTTCATGTGTATGGACTGTGTGATGGCAATGCAACACCAGCTGTTTTGGCATATCAAGCGCGGTTCCCAAATCGTAGGATTCCTAGTGCACAGGTATTTTCACGTACCTATTGGCAAATTTCAAGAAGTACAGTGTTTGGAATCTTAAGGACATTTTTTTTCAACTTTGCACTGCTTCTTTCATACTCACAAGTAGTTGATATTAAAATGTAATATGGTACTAATAAAAATAATGACATAGACATGTCACTTTCGGAAATTGGTGTTACTTCTTTCAGTATTCAGCGATAAAATTAAACTAAAAAATTTAACTTTGGGGTACAAATACTCCAAACCTATAGAACTTTGGATATAGGTATGTTAGATTTAATCGACGTAGAACGTGTCAGGGAACATGTTCCAGAAATTCTAAACATTAAAGTTGTTACACCCTGTATAGCTTCCATATTGACCACATCGTGTCTCTGGAGTGGTGTGTTATACAGGGACATCATTTTATTTTTACTAACATTTCTAATATTAACCTGGATATACCTTTGGATCAACAATTAAGAACCGGAAACACGTTTGCTACACCTTTCCACGACTGGAGTTCGATGATACTGGCGTAATATACAAACAAATCACTTTACTAGGTATAGGAGGGAAGAAAAGTCGTTCATTCATTTACGTAAACTAGGAAATATCGAGATTTTCAGTTCGATAATTTTCATTAGGTTTTTGTTTAATCAAAATACAGTACAGTATTAACAATGACTGTTTTTACTCACGAACTGAGCTGTACATGCGGACGTATTCATTATGCAGTGTATATTATACTGTCTAAAGCACATTAGCGTACAATATAGAGAATGAAGTTAAATTGAAAAATAATCATAATATGGATATTTAAACACATTTTTGAAAATGGTGACCGTTCATTTCGATACAGGCTTCAGTTCTAATGTGCATATTATCGCACTGTAGACTATTGTACCTAATTCCAATTACCAGTTTCGTCCTTCGTACTAGTAACTCATGTTGAAATAATTCTGTACTTACTCTATAAAAGAGACCTTACGTACTGTAAATTCAATCTTCACTTCTTCCCGATCCGAAAAGATAAAATTACTCAGACATACTATCTACTGTCCGTCCAAGTGGTTACGTCGCAGCGTCGTACAAAGGGTGGAAATCACGTGACAGTTAATTACTTAACAAGGCCCTTTCATTTAAGTTATTTTAAACAGTTGTATAATATTAAGTAGACGTCCAATTCCTAACAGAAATTAATGTTCCCAGAAAAGGGCTAAGACAGCCCAGCCACTAGCATTTACAGAGAGGCGAATAGAAGCAGGTGGGGGAAACCGGGATGCGACGTAGACAAATGGAAAATGATACAGTATTGAATTTCGTCACTGGAAAAGGCGAACATATTTCTGGAACGTACTGTTTACTATGACCCTAAGGCTACTATGACTGTATATGCGGCTTTGGTTCTGTGTGGAGGACAGTTGAACTTCATTACTAGAAGGGGTGGGAGTGAAGTACATTCAAAAACTCAGGTGCAATAAAAATTGAAGTAAAAATAAAATGATGTCCCTGTATAATTTTAAGGTTATTTTCAATTATTTAAGTAGTGTATAGCAAGATATCTAAGTCTCACCTAAGTGTCAAATCAACTTCCATGTTAGTTATTTCACTACTAATAGGAAACTGTCTGCTGAACAAAGATTTATATAGATCCACACCTCCAGAACGGAGAGAACGACACCCACAGATTGGTTAACGATGTGCGACAGACAGACAGACAGACAGACACGTCTGCTCATCTCTCTCTCTCTGTTCAGACAAGCGATGAAGCAGTTAAGTAGAAAAACTAAGAGATAAGAGAGTCTGGGGACCCCCGCTGGGATCCAACCTGGTCTGTCACTGCAATATGAAATTTATTCAGCCGTACGTAATGAGGGAAACTTGGAAGAGAGAAAAAATAACACGTCGTGCTCCCCACTCGGTTATTGGAGTATCTGGCGGAGACATTTATTAGACCCACCCAGCATTCAATCCGCCATGTTCCCGGTATTTATTCTTCCGAATATTGCGGGGTTTAAATGAGGGATCTCGAGGGGTGCAGATATCATGAAACCCCTAAATGCTTTCATATGTTGCGATCGGAGTGGAGTAGATGCAGTAGGTCAGGGGTTCCAATCCCGCCAATAGGGTCGGTGGTTCAACCCCGAGGTGCTCAGGGCGATAAAACTGGTCATGGCTTCCTTTGAAAGCGAACTATATTATTGGGTGACGGCTTCGTGAAAGAAATTTGTCCTTGGAGAGGGGACTAGGCGAAAAGTATTAGTTCTGTCGCCCAAGTCAGAATGTGGGGGTAGCACAAGAGTTCATACTCTGTCACAGTCTTGAAGATCTGCACCAGATTTCATGCCTTGAATCTTAGATGATGTGGGCTCAACATATAAAACTTTTCTTAAAACGGTTCCACAGGAAGAATCACAAGCAACTGGCCAGGCTACAGACAAGACACGCGCGGCGTTCTTCATGTGCAAAGTCACCTGCAGTGGAGTTGTTGGCTGACGGAGAAAGGTACTTACGTGGAGAATTGGTTTTGAAAAATGCTCAAGTGGCAAAGCGCTTTTTTTTTGTTATTTAACGACGCTGTATCAACTACTAGGTTATTTAGCGTCGATGAGATTGGTGATAGCGAGATGATATTTGGCGAGATGAGGCCGAGGATTCGCCATAGATTAGCTTGCATTCACATTACGGTTGGGGAAAATCTCGGAAAAAACCCAACCAGGTAATCAGCCCAAGCGGGGATCGAACCCGCGCCCGAACGCAACTTCAGACCGGCAGGGAAGCGCCTTAACCGACTGAGCCACGCCGGTGACTCAAAGCGCTTTTTAAAAATGTTCACACAGCAAACTAGTCCACATTTATTTATTTATTTATTTATTCATTTCTTTATTTATTTCTTCATTTCTTCATTTCTTTATTTATTTCTTCATTTCTTCATTTCTTCATTTATTCATTTATTCCTTTATTTATTTATTTATTTATTTATTTATTTATTTATTTATTTATTTATTTATTTATTTTCTAATAATTGTAACATAAAATATAATATATACAGAAAAACTTTAGCTCGCCCCTGAAAGAGTAGAACTCGTGCTCAGGGGCGGATTCCTGAATTGAAATTAATTTGTCTTATGTCTACTGTCCAATTATAGTATATAAATTTAAATTTACGATTTTTCAATTTTTATAAAATCCATACATGACTTTTTAAATTTAATACTAGAACTATTAGAATTCACAAGATTAGGATATTTAAATATAAATTTGTTATATATTCTTGGGCCTAAATTACTACTATGATTAAATACTGTAACAGTGTTGCATTTGAAGTAAATCCCGAAAAGACAAAGTATATGATTATGTCTCGTGACCAGAATATTGTACGAAATGGAAATATAAAAATTGGAGATTTATCCTTCGAAGAGGTGGAAAAATTCAAATATCTTGGAGCAACAGTAACAAATATAAATGACACTCGGGAGGAAATTAAACGCAGAATAAATATGGGAAATGCGTGTTATTATTCGGTTGAGAAGCTCTTATTATCCAGTCTGCTGTCCAAAAATCTGAAAGTTAGAATTTATAAAACAGTTATATTACCGGTTCTTCTGTATGGTTGTGAAACTTGGACTCTCACTTTGAGAGAGGAACATAGGTTCAGGGTGTTTGAGAATAAGGTGCTTAGGAAAATATTTGGGGCTAAGCGGGATGAAGTTACAGGAGAATGGAGAAAGTTACACAACACAGAACTGCACGCATTGTATTCTTCACCTGACATAATTAGGAACATTAAATCCAGACGTTTGAGATGGGCAGGGCATGTAGCACGTATGGGCGAATCCAGAAATGCATATAGAGTGTTAGTTGGGAGACCGGAGGGAAAAAGACCTTTAGGGAGGCCGAGACGTAGATGGGAGGATAATATTAAAATGGATTTGAGGGAGGTGGGGTATGATGATAGAGACTGGATTAATCTTGCACAGGATAGGGACCGCTGGCGGGCTTATGTGAGGGCGGTAATGAACCTTCGGGTTCCTTAAAAGCCATTTGTAAGTAAGTAAGTAACAGTGTTGCATTTTGGTTCAAACAATCTTAAAGAATTCATACCTTTTGTTTCATAACTATGAGAATATAATTCAAAATTATTTCGATTTTTATGTATGAATTTTATTAATGCAATATAATAAATTTGTCTTACATTAAGTACATTAAAGTCTAAAAACAAGAGTATGAAATAGCGGTTAGCACATCTGACCGTGGAACCAGCGGGCCAGGGTTAAAATCCTGGTGGGAACAAGTAACCTGGTTGGGGTCTTTCAACCAATTGAGGCTCATTTCGCCACCATTAATTCACGTATCATCATCCATACCGTAGTCCGGATTAAGTCCACGGTGCAGCGTGCTGTACTTGTACAAGAGCGCAGCATTTCGTCTACAAGTCTAATTCACAGAATAGCAGTGGTAAGGACAATAAGCTCAGGCTGCAGTGTAAGCCTTCGGGTTCCTCCTCCGTACAAGAGAAACAAAATAGCAAACTGATTTTGAAAAAAGCTTACGTATGAAACTTGTCAAAATTTTTTACGTAACGAAATGGTTACGTAAAGTGGCGAGTATTTTTGTTTCAATGTTTAAATAGCAAACTTGGACTCTCACTTTGAGAGAGGAACAGAAATTAAGGGTGTTTGAGACTAATGTTCTTTGGAAAATATTTGGGGCTAAGAGGGATGAAGCTACAGGAGAATGGAGAAAGTTGCACAACACAGAACTGCATGCATTGTGTTTTTCACCTAAACCAGACGTTTGAGATGGGCAGGTCATGCAGCACGTTTGGGCGAATCCAGAAATGCATATGGTGTGTTAGCTGGAAGACCTGAGGGAAAAATACCTTTGAGGAGGCCGAGACGTAGATGGGAGGATAATATTAAAATGGATTTGAGGGAGGTGGGATATGATGATAGAGACTGGATTAATCTTGCTCAGGATAGGGACCGATGGCGGGTTGACATGAGGGCGGCAATGAACCTAGGGCTTTCTAGAAAGCCA
Organism: Periplaneta americana; assembly: GCF_040183065.1. Lineage (NCBI taxonomy): Eukaryota > Metazoa > Arthropoda > Insecta > Blattodea > Blattidae > Periplaneta > Periplaneta americana. The sequence goes on along the minus strand of NC_091131.1, from coordinate 1,513,798 downwards.
TGAGTAAGTAAGTTTGAATAGCAGAGTGGTTGTGTGAAATGCTTGCATACAAAACTTGTTCTCAAAAATTATTACGTGACTAATAGATTTTTAAGAAATGGTCATGTGACAAAATCTTTTTTTATATTTAAATAGAAAATTAGTTATGAAAAATGCTTACGTATAAAACTTGGAATATGCTCAAGTAGCTGTGCAAACAGACGCTTGTGGAAGAATCAACTCTCACGCAGACATGCCGACCTGTTACATAATGGAACGAGTGCGGTGCAGTAATTGTAATGCCAGGAAGGGACGATAATTCCACTGAGTAATTATCGGTTTTGTGAAAATGATCTTTATTGGAATATTAATGCAATGTAACCCTGAAAACCACCGCCGTAATATTTTTATGTGAAACTCAATCAAATTGCATAAAAATTCAAATCAACTGTCACCGTATTGGGTTTAAAGCCTGCAATTGGATTATAATTCCATTTGCATTCGAATATTTTGTGCAACCGTAGAAAAAAAATAAAACGTAGAATGGCATCGTAATTTCATGGCTGCACAAAATCAATACATCATCTACACAATCTTTCTGCTATCGGTTTAACGAACAAAAATAGAAATCAATCCCATAGGGACTGAAAAGTGTTTTGTTAATGAAGATCTTCGGTTTCAACCAATGAGCTAAAAAGAGATTATAGAGTGGCCAAGTTGTCCTGTACAGCGCTCTTTGCGGTGTCACTGCGAAAGACGGCAGATATGAGATAAGCGCCTACCGTTGTAAAAATTCGTCTGCTTACAACGTTGTGTATACGGAGGTATAGCTACGAAAAAAAAAAAATGCTAGTTATGTGTGCTGCATATAACTGCAACGTCAAAAGGAAAAGGACAACTGATAAATCATACTTCTGGTAAATTTTATGAAGTTAAGTCCATAATTTTTTTAATTAGCAACATTTTTTTTTCACGTTTAAATATGTAACAAAGCCCGGCATACATACTGTGTGTGCTACAGTATTTTTCTTTTCTTGTAGATTCTCTTCGAAAGAAAAAAGGAACTGATGAAACAGTGGGTAATAAATATGAAAAGAGACAAATTGTGTCCCTCCGAGAACAGCTTTTTGTGTTCACGACCTTCTTATGTCCTTCCTTACTGCTTATAGAAGAAGATGATGTGCTGTAGCTTATAAAAAGTAAGCCTATTTAAGACAAACGATAAACCAAATAAATGGTTCACTACTAATGGACTTTAACTAAAGGTGCGTAAACTCGGTTCCCATGGCCGAGCAGTTGCCCTTATCCACACATCACACAGGCAAATGTCAAACGCCACCCCGCATGGTGTAAGGAGCGTCGAAACTGGACCCTAGAAAGAGTGGAAAACCATTGTGTGGCGTGATGATCACGGTATAGAATGTGGCGATCCGATGGTAGGATATGGGTGTGCGAGTGCCTGGTGAACTACATTATTTATTTTCACATAATAATCACACCAGACGTGCTGACACTTTACATTGACAGAGCCGAGGAGTATCACAACAATTTATTTTCATATAACTATCACAGCAGACGTGCTGACACCTTACATTGACAGAGCCGAGGAGTATCACAACAATTTATTTTCACATAACTATCACAGCAGACGTGCTGACACTTTACACTTGATAGAGCCGAGGACTATCACAACAATTTATTTTCACATAACTATCACAGCAGCCATGCTGACACTTTCCACTTGACAGAGCCGAGGAGTATCACAACAATTTATTTTCACATAACTATCACAGCAGACGTGCTGACACTTTACATTGACAGAGCCGAGGAGTATCACAACAATTTATTTTCACATAACTATCACAGCAGCCATGCTGACACTTTCCACTTGACAGAGCCGAGGAGTATCACAACAATTTATTTTCACATAACTATCACAGCAGACGTGCTGACACTTTACACTTGATAGAGCCGAGGAGTATCACAACAATTTATTTTCACATAACTATCACAGCAGCCATGCTGACACTTTCCACTTGACAGAGCCGAGGAGTATCACAACAATTTATTTTCACATAACTATCACAGCAGCCATGCTGACACTTTCCACTTGACAGAGCCGAGGAGTATCACAACAATTTATTTTCACATAACTATCACAGCAGACGTGCTGATACTTTACATTGACAGAGCCGAGGAGTATCACAACAATTTATTTTCACATAACTATCACAGCAGACGTGCTGACACTTTACACTTGACAGAGCCGAGGAGTATCACAACAATTTATTTTCACATAACTATCACAGCAGACGTGCTGACACTTTACATTGACAGAGCCGAGGAGTATCACAACAATTTATTTTCACATAACTATCACAGCAGCCATGCTGACACTTTCCACTTGACAGAGCCGAGGAGTATCACAACAATTTATTTTCACATAACTATCACAGCAGACGTGCTGACACTTTACATTGACAGAGCCGAGGAGTATCACAACAATTTATTTTCACATAACTATCACAGCAGACGTGCTGACACTTTACATTGACAGAGCCGAGGAGTATCACAACAATTTATTTTCACATAACTATCACAGCAGCCATGCTGACACTTTCCACTTGACAGAGCCGAGGAGTATCACAACAATTTATTTTCACATAACTATCACACCAGACGTGCTGACACTTTACATTGACAGAGCCGAGGAGTATCACAACAATTTATTTTCACATAACTATCACAGCAGCCATGCTGACACTTTCCACTTGACAGAGCCGAGGAGTATCACAACAATTTATTTTCACATAACTATCACAGCAGCCATGCTGACACTTTCCACTTGACAGAGCCGAGGAGTATCACAACAATTTATTTTCACATAACTATCACAGCAGCCATGCTGACACTTTCCACTTGACAGAGCCGAGGAGTATCACAACAATTTATTTTCACATAACTATCACAGCAGCCATGCTGACACTTTCCACTTGACAGAGCCGAGGAGTATCACAACAATTTATTTTCACATAACTATCACAGCAGCCATGCTGACACTTTCCACTTGACAGAGCCGAGGAGTATCACAACAATTTATTTTCACATAACTATCACAGCAGACGTGCTGATACTTTACATTGACAGAGCCGAGGAGTATCACAACAATTTATTTTCACATAACTATCACAGCAGACGTGCTGACACTTTACACTTGACAGAGCCGAGGAGTATCACAACAATTTATTTTCACATAACTATCACAGCAGACGTGCTGACACTTTACATTGACAGAGCCGAGGAGTATCACAACAATTTATTTTCACATAACTATCACAGCAGCCATGCTGACACTTTCCACTTGACAGAGCCGAGGAGTATCACAACAATTTATTTTCACATAACTATCACAGCAGACGTGCTGACACTTTACATTGACAGAGCCGAGGAGTATCACAACAATTTATTTTCACATAACTATCACAGCAGACGTGCTGACACTTTACATTGACAGAGCCGAGGAGTATCACAACAATTTATTTTCACATAACTATCACAGCAGCCATGCTGACACTTTCCACTTGACAGAGCCGAGGAGTATCACAACAATTTATTTTCACATAACTATCACACCAGACGTGCTGACACTTTACATTGACAGAGCCGAGGAGTATCACAACAATTTATTTTCACATAACTATCACAGCAGACGTGCTGACACTTTACATTGACAGAGCCGAGGAGTATCACAACAATTTATTTTCACATAACTATCACACCAGACGTGCTGACACTTTACATTGACAGAGCCGAGGAGTATCACAACAATTTATTTTCACATAACTATCACAGCAGACGTGCTGACACTTTACACTTGACAGAGCCGAGGAGTATCACAACAATTTATTTTCACATAACTATCACACCAGACGTGCTGACACTTTACATTGACAGAGCCGAGGAGTATCACAACAATAATATTTCACATAACTAACACACCAGACGTGCTGACACTTTACACTTGACAGAGCCGAGGAGTATCACAACAATTTATTTTCACATAACTATCACACCAGACGTGCTGACACTTTACACTTGACAGAGCCGAGGAGTATCACAACAATTTATTTTCACATAACTATCACACCAGACGTGCTGACACTTTACACTTGACAGAGCCGAGGAGTATCACAACAATTTATTTTCACATAACTATCACACCAGACGTGCTGACACTTTACATTGACAGAGCCGAGGAGTATCACAACTAGCACATAGACATAGCGCCTATTTTGGTCCATTGTTACATAATAGTAAAATTGAAAAATCTCCTTGTCTTGAAAACATAAATGTTCATTAATTTAAACACAAAATTTAAAATATACATTTTTACGATATTTATTGCATTGAATACTTCTGTTCTTAATAAATTTTATCAGGTATTAATTTCAAATAATCTTTTAAAATTCAATACTATATTATTATTATTATCAGCCTGATACCGCACTCGGCGAAAATTCTCCTGCAAATATTGAATCGATGTTTATACTCTAAGATGGAAGAACAGTTGGAAGAAGAGTAATTTGACTGCATGAAAGGAAAAGGTACAAGGGATGCAATTGGACTAGTACGAACAATCGGCGAAAGTTACCTAGAGAACAATAAAGAAGTCTATATAGTATTTATGGACTTATAAAAGGCGTTTGACAGAGTGGATTGGAACAAACTGATGGGGATCCTGTAGAAAATTGGTGTGGATTGGAAAGATAGGAGGCTGTTCAGTAACCTTTATATGAAACAACGAGTCAAAGTCAGGATGGGAGAAGAAATGTCTGAAGGAAGTGAAATAGGGATACGAGTACGACAATCATGCCCTTCCTCATCCACCCTGTTCCACATCTAATTGGAGGATTATGTGAAGAACTGTTTTCAGAAAATGGGATAAGTGAAAGTAGGAGGAATAAGAATAGAGTGCATAAGATTTGCTGATGATATGGCGTTGTTAGCAGAAGACTAGATGATACTAAGAGATATGTTACTGGAGCTAAATGACAGCTGTGAGCAGAATGGAACGAAGATAAATCTAAACAAGACGAAAAATAAAGAAGGTAAACTTGCGAATTCTAAATGAGGCAGTAGAGCAAGTGGACAGCTTCAAATATTAGAGGAATACTAGAAACAGTAACATGAGCTGCTGCCAGAAGGAGGATAGCAATGGCAAAGGAAGCTTTTAATAAAAAAAAGGAGCATCTTCTGCGGAGCTCTGGAAAACGAACTACGAAAGAGAGTGATGAAGTGCTTTGTATGGAGTGTGGCACTGTATGGGGCAGAAACATGGATATTAAGACGAAGTGAAGAGAAGGGAATAGAAGCATTTGAAATGTGGATATGGAGAAGAATGGACGATGTGAAGTTGGACAGAAATGAAGCTGTGTTGGAAAGAGTGGATGAGGAAAGGATGATGCTGAAACTGATCAAGAAGAGGAAAAGGAATTGGCTGGGTCACTGGCTAAGAAGAAAATGCCTACTGGAAGGAATGGTGAACGGGAGAAGAGTTCTGGGCAGAAGAAGATGTCAAATGATAGACGACATTAAGATATTTTGATTATATGCGGAGACTAAGAAGAAGGCAGAAAATAGGAAAGATTGGAGAATGCTGGGTTTGCAGTGAAAGATCTGCCCTTGGGCAGAACACTTATGTATATGTAGGTATTATTATAGTTAAATTTTTAATACTTAGGATTACTGACTTTCTTATTTCTTTAGTTTATCTAATTATGTATTATAATAGTAGACTATCAACTTATGAACATGAAACAGAAGGCCTTCCTCCCATACATAGAAGGAACCACAGACAGAATTGGGAAATTACTGAGGAAATTCAATATCAAGACGGTAAACAACGTCCCACACAAGATCTCCCACTCATTAGTCAGAGTCAAAGATAAACTTCCATACCTCCGATCAGCCGGAATATACATGATCCCTTGCTCCTGCGGTCTAAAATACATAGGCCAAACTGGACGTACGGTGGAAGATAGAAGGAAGGAACACATCCGAACCATACGAAAAATCAGCAATAGCCTTACACTCAGCAGATTCAGGCCACGCCATCGAATTCGACAATATCAAGATAATAGATAAAACAGACAACTTATACAGAAGACTGGTCAAAGAAGCCTTCCACATCAAACAACATCCCAACAACATCAACAAGGACGAGGGGTTACAACTCAGCAACTCATGGGGAAGCCTATTCGAAGATCATACTTAGGAACGAGAAACCAGGTCTCCACATGTACGCGGCGCCCCCACGGTATCAAGGTCACTCTTTCGGACCTTATGAGGGCCAGTATTTAATATGAATACTCCCCTCCATACAGACCTCAACCGGATTGGACAACGAAGGACCAATCAGATGCCAGAAGGAGAACCTACGACCTATCACCGAAAGTACTCCCCCCATCGAGACTACTATATATATATATATATACATATATATATATATATATATATAATATATATATATATATATATATATATATATATATATATACACGAGCTCGCAGACTATTTCCTTATCCAACTGCTCTGAAGATGACCACAACACAGCGGTCGAAACGTCAGCCACCAACACCAAGACAACGCGGTAGAAGCCCGGAAGCTTATCCACAGACCAGTAGGCTAGACTATCATGTTTGTTGTGTGTTAAACTTATGAATGTAATCTTCCTTTTATTATTATGATTCTCTTATATTGCTGGAACCCCTGAACACAAGCTTCCTCTTTCAGGGGTGTCCTAGAAATATCTTTTAAATTGACTTGTATTGTAATCGAGATATGAATGGGCGCCCCATTTGTCAGGCGGATGTCGCCCTTTCTTTGTGAGAAGTTATTATTTATTATCACCATATAATTCGAGAAAAATTCGTTCTGGCACCGGGAATCGAACCCGGGACCTCTCAGCTCTACGCGCTGAGTGTTCTTTCCAACTGAGCTATGCCGGGACACGATCCACGGTGCCGGCCGAACTCCTCTCGTAATGTTTTACGGCCTTACTTCCTGCAATGTAAGTCATACATGCAGGAGCGCTTATTTAAATGACTTTGTGCGAGATCGTGCGTATTTGCTTGGTTTCTGCACAAAACCAATCCGCGGAAAGAAAAAAATTCCACATCCAGTATTCCCAACCTAACACACATAACAATTTCCCTCTTCTTACCGCTTAAGTGACATATTGATTTTACTGCTTTAGGCTTTTAACATATTATTTTTAGAGACGTTCAATATAGTAATAATTATAAATTGGAAACTTACCACTGCAATTTCACCTAAATTGCACTGTTAATTATTGTTTTTAAATATTTGCAAAAATTAAGTAAACTCTAAATCATTACATAACCTTACCGTTTGTTTTAAGTTCGCATTTATAGACTGGGGGAAAAAAAAGACAGACATACAGTATATCACTGCCTGCTGGAGTATAGTAAACACAGAAAATATTTTAAAGCAACAATGTTGAAGATAGATATTTTTGTTTTGCAAATTTGCCGTCATTGAACAGAAACCAAGATGAAGATTTCATTGCAACTAATTAGAAATTCCTCTTTCAGGTATGTAATAAACGATCTTCGCACAAAATAATGTATGATACACGAGCGGTATGTTTTCTTTCAATTCTCGGAAATTAAAAAAGCTCAACTACGTTTCGCTTTTTCAAACTTTTCCTCGAACATGAAAACTTCAACATACCGCTCTTGTAACGCATATTACTATTATGGCCGTATTCAACATCAGTTTGTGACAACTGCTAACAGTTAATGCATCACATATCCATTATATATGAGGTCTCGCCCACATCATTGAATATTACACGACTACTACGAAGTAGCCAATGTGTATTATCACCATTTAATTATTTATCTTTCTATATAAATATTATCTATCTACATTAAATAAATAAATAAGTTATATGGAACAGCGAAAATCGGAGCGAGGGTGTTGCCAATAGGCTTGGAGTTCACATCCAACTTCCCAGCACCAATTTACCTCGGAAGGATGCGTTTTCGTGTGTCTTTCAAATGTTTCTCCTTCATTTCCCAGCATTCAGTTCGAATGAGCCTGTTCGACTAAAGGCTCCCAATCTGAGCGGTGTTCGAGTTTAATTTATGAAATAACGTTTATTTTAATGAACGGCAATGTTTCAGTTTCCATGACGTTTCAGCGATTTTACAAGCGCCCTCACTTCAAGAACTTCCTGTTTCCTGTTCGTGTTGTTGCAGCATGAAGGACTGGACGACTCGAACCGTGAAGGAGGCGGCTTCCTTCGAGTACTGACAGCAGCACAGACGTAACCGGGGCACAATCCCGCTTCTTTGGTGTGCATTGCGTTAGCAACCCCAACGGTTCCCGCGGGGGGGGCGCTTTTTCATGTGAACACGACGTAAACACTCTTTTGAGTTGGTCGCCTCCACGATTTGAAACAGTGATTGTCTCTTCTATCCCAAGGCGAGAGTTGGAACCAAAGAAAACTTTCATCACACAACATTCAAAGCAGGATCTGGCGACAAAAGGGGTTCAGAACTGTGGAAAATGCGCTCTAGGGCGTTACGGACTCGGATGTCCCAAATAGATTGACGGGTACTCGCAAGAGGAACGGAGTTCGAAGCCGGAATACCATCGAGAATCTTTCATTTTTATTTAATCCTGTAGAGAATGTTATCTGTGCGGACTGTGGGCTTCCCTTTGATCTATATTCAGCTTGTTACCATTCTAAACAGACTGGAACAAGCGGAGGTGATGTCAAGAACAAGCAGAGTAGCATTCAATTGTCTAGACCGGATTAACATTAAACAGTTATGAAATATGAGGAACGGGGACGTGTGAAATAATGTAGAATAACATTGGCATTGTTAGCAGCTACTTTCTTTACATGTTTTTTAATACTGTAATATTTCAGGACCAAATAACTCGTAATGAAACCGCATTAGGGCACTTCCATCTTAATTCAGTGTTGACCGTGATGCCTTACTCACTCACTCACTCACTCACATACTTACTTACATACTTACTTACTTACTTACTTACTTATGGCTTTTAAGGAACCGGAGGTTCATTTCCGCCGTCACATAAGCCCGCCATTGGTCCCTATCCTGAGCAAGATTAATCCAGCATCTACCGTCATATCTCACCTCCCTCAGATCCATTTTAATATTATCCTCCTATTTATGTCTCGGCTTTCCCAAAGGTCTTTTTCCCTCCGGTCTCCCAACTAACAGTCCACACCTGTGGAGTAACGGCTAGCGCGTCTGGTCGCGAAACCAGGTGGCCCGGGTTCGATTCCTGGTCGGGGCAAGTTACCTGGTTGAGGTTTTTCCGGGGTTTTCCCTCAACCCAATATGAGCAAATGCTGGGTAACTTTCGGTGCTGGACCCCGGACTCATTTCACCGGCATTATCATCTTCATCTCATTCAGACGCTAATTACCCTAAAATGTTTATAAAGCGTCGTAAAATAACCTACTAACCCAACTAACAATCTATATGCATTTCTGGATTCCCCCGTATGTGCTACATGCCTGCCCATCTCAAACGTCTGGATTTAATGTTCCTGCTTATGTCAGGAGAAGAATACAATGCGTGCAGTTCTGTGTTGTGTAACAAATATCTTTGGGTACTCCACCGTACTTGAACTGGACCACAGTCGCCGTGAAACCCCAAGAACTCCTATTTATAAATAATTCATAACCAAGAGAAACAGATTATATTATAAATTAAGACTAGTGGCTTGTGCAGCAAATGCTGCAAACTAAGTTCATTAGACGTTCAAATAAACATTTTTCAGATTTATTTTCAATGAAGAATACCAGACATTCTGAAACTTATTTGCTTCCATAATAATGAAACATACTCTCTCTCGAGCCAATACTGAAGAGAACCACGCATATAAATATCTACACCACACCGCCATTAAATATATGAAAAAGACCCAACCCCACTTGATTAATAACTATAAAAATATTTGATTTTTAATAATATTATTATCTTACGTAAGTTTTATAGCTTTCAGTAATATATACTAGCCTATATATACTATATAGCCGCCACTCAGGAAAATATAGAAATCAAAATCTAATTTAAACTATTCTCTACATTTAGGCTACTTATATAACCGCAAAACGGTTCACTTTCATATCATCAATATAGCACTAATATGTATAATTAATTAAAAATAGTCACATCACGGCATTAACTACAATAATATTTCATTTCTAATAGTAATAATGTCATCAAACCACCTCAAGTTTTGTAGTTTTTAATATCCAGTACACAGCTGTACCCAGAAAATTACACACCACAGAATCGAACCTGTAAATTATTTTTAGTAAGTTAAGTTTTTAATAACCAATTTAATTTGAGCTCCAAATATGTCACCATTCTTGCAGATCATGGCCTTCGTGTAATATTGTTTACTATAGTGTGTGTTTTGTTTTATTCTGAAATGCAACACGGCCGACTTGATGCTCGCTTCTCTTCTCCTGAATGCAATTAGCTAGTTCTCAAAACTGACGACAGATGGATTTTGGAAAATAGGAAAATTATGTAGGAAAATTGATATTTCAATGAAAAGTACTATTTTTCCGAAAAACTTTGGGTTCCAAGCTTCAAAATGAGGGGCCATTTATTAAAATCCGTTCAGCCGTTTTCCCGTAATTTCCATTACCAGTTCAAATTATATTATATAGATATTTCTAATACATTTACTAGCATGGTCATGACGCCTATTGCATTGTTAAGAAAATATTTTTAACATGTTTAAAATCTGAGCATCAAGATATTAAACAAATGCGCATCAGGTTCAACAAGATTGCAGTTGGTTCAATAGTCTCCATTGGTGCATGAACGAAGTAGTCATCATAATAGTTCAGGTCAATTTTTATCTAAAATCCGGTTAGTTTACTAAAATGACAAAACATCAAGCGGCGGTGCTTACACTACTCCTGTGTTCGAACACGTCAGCCATGAGATGCAGGAGTTGGAATAACTTAGCAACACAAACAACTTGGCAAGTTTAGACGTCAATAAACAAGCATTTGCGCTGGGATGAGAACGATTTGTTTTGTAATGGAAGTGGAGCGCAGTCTAGTGTGAAATCTCGAAAGTAATGGATCTGCACTGCAGTGACAACGTCCAACAGGCCTATTTGATACACGTCACCAGGTTATGACGGTGTAGTGCCGGGATTCACCTGCCCAGTGAGGAAGAGGAACTCCCTTCATCGCTGATACAGAACACTGATCCAACCTCCACTGATACGTATTTTAAGGGGAAAGATGTGTTTGAATTTAAACTGGAGAAATCACTGATCGTTCTGTTTCGCGGATACTTACTGTACACTTAATTATCAATGGTTATTAGGGGAGAAAAATTCGCTCCGGCGCCGGAGATCGAACCCAGGTCCCTGATTCTACGTACCAAGCGCTTTAACCACTGAGCTACGCCGAAGTTCAATCCACAGCACCGGATCGAATCCCCCTTCTCTAGTGGTTACAGAGCTTAGTACGTAGAACCAAGGAACCGGGTTCCATCCCCGGTGCCGGAGCGAATTTTTCTCCTCTAATAACCATTGTTACCATAACAGATAACTTCTGTAGAACCAAAAATTAATCTTTACGTAGACTTAATTAACAAAGCAACTTTTAATGAGATATGTCAAAACCTTCCCTCTACGTACACTGTTAAATTTCAACAAATGTACCTGCCCATAGAAACTGTAGCGTTCAAAAATTAAACGTGAATAAAAGTTTATAGAGAAGTTCAATTTAATTACGTACAACCATAAATGAACATAAAAGATAATAACATGGCAAAGTCAATCAAACAATACAAAATTAACATGTTCAAATACTTTAAAAGGGATTGTCGGTAAGCCATCTTTGTAAAATATTTATAAATCCATGTAAACTAACGTTATAAGTTCTATAAAATAATTTCTTTAATAATTTTAGAGAAATCGAATTTAGCCAGGATCCAGATTGTTTAATCTAGCTGACGGTTCAAATAGCCGTAGTCTATTTATAGGCCTTGTGTTATAATTATGAATATCCCATTCAATATTAGTTATTAATTCCCTTTTTACACTCAACAAACATTACTTACTACCTACTGGCTTTTAAGGAACCCGGAGGTTCATTGCCGCTCTCACAAAAGCCCGCCATTGGTCCCTATCCTGAGCAAGATTAATCCATTCTCTATCATCATATCCCACCTCCCTCAAATCCATTTTAATATTATCTTCCCACCTACGTCTCGGCCTCCCTAAAGGTCTTTTTCCCTCCGGCCTCCTAACTAACACTATATGCATTTCTGGATTCGCCCATAAGTGCTACATGCCCTGCCCATCTCAAACGTCTGGATTTAATGTTCCTAATTATGTCAGGTGAAGAATACAATGCGTGCAGTTCTGTGTTGTGTAGCTTTCTCTATTCTCCTGTAACTTCATCCTTCCTAGCTCCAAATATTTTCCTAAGCACCTTATTCTCTAACACTCTTAACCTATGTTCCTCTCTCAAAGTGAGAGTCCAAGTTTCACAACCATACAGAACAACTGGTAATATAACTGTTTTATAAATTCTAACTTTCAGATTTTTTGACAGCAGACTGGATGATAAAAGCTTCTCAACGGAATAATAACAGGCATTTCCTATATTTATTCTGTGTTTAATTTCCTCCCGAGTATCATTTATATTTGTTACTGTTGCTCCCAGATATTTGAACTCCTCCGTCTCTTCAAAAGATAAATTTCCAATTTTTATATTTCCATTTCGTACAATATTCTCGTCACGAGACATAATCATATACTTTGTCTTTTCGGGATTTACTTCCAAACCTATCTCTTTACTTGCGTCCAGTAAAATTCCCGTATTTTCAACAAACATTATAATATATAATTACATAAGAGGAAACGGATGTAAGTGATGATCCCAAGTCAAGTCACTAGGGGTGCTATGCACAGACATTTCGCTAGCCCGCGCTACGAGCGTGCTAAACTAGCCCCGACTATCGACTGGTTACTTGTACAGGATTCATATCATATCATATGGCTAACACTGGTTTATGAATACGAAAAACGTTAGTTCGCTAATCATCCACCGGAAGCCCGCGCTAAGAATGTATGAATATGGCCCTTGATTAGCCTCGGAAATGATTAAATAGTGCTCAAGGTCATCTGGAATGTCACGTGACAACTTGGGCATTGACGGAGGATGACCGCTGTCTCCTTACAATCAGCGGAGATGCAATCAACAGCTGCCTGCAAGTCATTTCTGACCGCTAAGGTTGCATTCGCTTGCAGTAATAACTCAGCTTGTCCGTGACAGCAAGCTTAAACCACGATCAAACAATTTAGCACACAGATTTCATTCGGAATTTAAAACTAAAACCAAGGTAAAAACTGCGTCTTAGCCACTGCGAGCACCGTCTTCATTTTTATCCGTCTTGACTTCGTCTGGCAACAGAAGGAGCAAACGATAAGAAAATGGCCATAAAAGTTATTGTGTGACGCACTTATCCCGTGCAAAATGTTATTTCACTGAAGTTTTTATCCACCGCAAGTCTGCATAAAAGTGAAGGAAGGCCTTGATATGTTAATTCTTGTTTGTGGATAAGAATGTTACTTACAGCCTTCAGGAGCAAGCGCTGCTAATGCCTGCAAGTTGGATGACTTCCCATATTTAACTTGCAAATTCATTTAATGTTAAAATTGCTCTCGCGTCGACAACTAAAACGAGGTGCATTATAAATGGTGGTCTATACTCCTTTACAGAGAGCAGACCTGGCTAAGAACGGGCCCCTGTAATGTATGTTACACCCATTAATATAAAACGCACACGACTTACTTTACACAACCGAGCGAGTGGCTCTGAGGATCTGCTGCACAACAGAGCCAAACAGCTGACAGACGAACTGCGCATTTCTTAAAAGAAATTTACATTATTTCAAGTCTACCAGGTACACGTCTTTGGTTCTGTTTTATACTTGCAACTAAAAACAGAACTTCAAAATAAATTAAGTAAACGGATGAAACTCCTTTCCGTATGATGCTCACGTAACAGCGATATCAAGGTTCACTCAGCTCTGCACCATGTCATGTCTAACTGGAACTTCTTCGTTTGTCATAGATTACCATTTCATTCATAATTTTTTGCAAACCCAGCATTTTCCAATCTTTCCCACTTTCTGCCTTCCTCTTAGTCTCCGCATACGATTGATGCCCACAGGAGCAAGCGCGCGCTTTAGAGCCCAGGAGAGCCTGAGCGCTTTACAGCCCAAAGGAAAGAGACAGACGAAAGAGGTGGTATATGCCGCTTGGTCGAGCTATATTCAGGGATGGCCAGCACTGATTCAATAGATAAAGGGAAGAGAACTTATTAAAACTGTATCGATGTTAATTTTTAGATTTGCCTGAGAAGTATAAGTGCATTATAAGAATGTAAGTTTTAATTTTATCGCTCATTTTTCACAAGTTTGATTTTTTTATTCAAAATAAATATTTTCTCAACTTTCGTATAGAAAAGTGAAATTTTCAGGTATAGGCCTATTTATTTAGTAGCCTTACAGAATGTTTTCGTAAATCTAATATACCGTATATACGTATTACTGAAGATAGTGTATTGAACATTTTGAAAATATTCGCATGGAAATTGTTTGTAAGGAAATGAATTAACAAAGCAACTACTGTTACATCATAAGCAAAAGATACGTGCCCATGTGTTGTAAAAATGTCAGCTCCATAGCTTCATCAGATTTCGAGAAAATAATTTAATATTCTGATGATAGCAAGTTGCTCACAAATATCACCTTAATAGCATAATGCCATAAGTGTTTTGTTATGTAATATTAGTTACACTTAAAACAGATACAGTACCTAGGTAACTTTGCTTTGTACTGTAATATTGTTTTGATTAGTTTATTGATTACTTTTGTAAGGCTAAAGATACCATCAATATCAATTCCAACTTATCATGTCATATTCAATCTCTTTCTTTGGAATATCACTTTCTTTATGAATGATGTGTTTCATCCACTTAATACACTATAATATTATACTACTATGGAATTTAAGTGAATATTCCTTCTTAACTCTCTATTGTGTTATTAAGATTTAAAACACAAGTGCAATATTAAGAAATCAGTGTTAGTACTTTTGTTTTACAGACAATATAGTAATATTAAACAGAAAGAAGCCATATAAAAATAACGATATAAAATTTCACGTTCCGTTTGAAGTTTGTGCACCACTGTTTTCTTAATCAAACAGGTTGCTTATTCATATACACAACCCTTCCTCTTTCCATACTTAGCGCTTGCTGCCCGCGCACGACGTCAAGGTCAGAAAAATGCCCTTGCTTTGTCATCACTGGTATAATGATTAGTGAATAGCCCTGTCTTTCTAATCCAAACCAATTTTCTTCAGGATCCCCATGAGTTTAGTCCAATCTACTCTGTAAAATGCCTTTTCCAGGTCCTCAATTACAACATAAACTTCTGTATCTCTCTCTAGGTATCTTTCACCGATTGTTCGTAACAGTCCAATTGCATCTCTCGTATCTTTTCCCTCCTGAAGCCAAACTGCTTTCCTTCCAATCATCCTACCATCTTAGAATACTGTAGCCTAAAAAAGTCGATTCAGTATTCTCAGAAGAATCTTCGCTGAGTGCGGTATTCATTACATTTCTTGGTATTATTTTTCTTTGGCACTGGAAGCAGCATTATGAAACCTTAGAAATATTCAGAAGACCGAGACACGAATTAAGCCAGTTTCTTGTCACCACATTCAATATTGGCGTGTTTAAATCCAGTACAATGTGATGGAACATTAAGACTGCCAATGGAAATGCTAATAAAACGAGGACATATCTATATCAATACTTACGTAAATGGGAAACTACTAAATTCTTGGGCGTTACATTTGATGATTGTTTGTCTTGGAGACCCCATTGCACAAGTTTAATTTCTAAACTCAATAGCATTTGTTATCAAATCAGAATTTTGAGGACGAAAATAAATCACAATGTATTAATGTCTTATTATTTCGCACACGTCGAGTCAAGGCTTTCATATGGTATTTGTTTTTGGGGATCTGAACCATGCTGAATGATATATTTATTGCTCAAAAGCGTATTGCCAGATCCATAGCGGGCGTTGACAGCAGGACTTCTTGTAGGGAACATTTCTTACAATATAATATTCTTACTGTTTATGGTTTATATATTTTTAATGTTTTACAACTAATTTATAAAAATCTGTCTCATTTTCACAAAAATTGTGACTTCCATACCTACGATACTCGTAACAAAAATAGTTTAACTATTCCAGCACACCATCTTACAAACACTAATAGAACCTATATGGTCTTTGGTATCAAAATCTACAATAGTTTGCCTGATGACATCATATATACAAAAAATTCTCGTGAATTTAGGAATTATATAAAAACGAAATTAATAAAATTGTGTCCCTACAGTCTTGAGGATGCACGCATGGGCCCTTGAAATGAATAATGTTTTTTTATATTTGACTTATTTTAAATTAAATTGTAATTGTATATATTTGACCATGTCTATGCATACATTATGCCATCGACAATAAAGTTCTATCTTTGTCTATCTATCTGTATCCCCCGCAAATTCCATTTTGACTTTCAGGTTCTGAACTAAGACCCCCGACAGGATAGGCAGGACTGTGTGGCTTGCAATGCGCCAATCCGCGCGATGAGCAACTGCTCTGTACATTTCCATTTTAATTGAAAGCGTTGATCACCGTGCGATGCAATCGTTCGCATCATCTTGTCATAAATAAAATTTGCATATGACTAAACAACTCCATGTAAATGGAAATTCGCTTCCATCACAATTCTGTCGGCGGCGCGATGTTCACCTGCAGTTGTCTCCCCATTTCAACACCATTACAATACTTTCAACTGAACTGACTTCATTGTAATTCCGTATATAGGTACAAGTCGTAGACTTCTCATGAAATCCGTCTCCTCGGGAACATTTTCGGCTCATCATGAAAAACCAGCCTTTTATCAAACAAATTTACATTGCATCACGTGACTCGAGACTGCATGAAGTAACTAACCCAAGCCGCCACATGATGTGGTTTCATCTCCTAGGACTTGCTGCAGCATTGTATTGTTGGAACTGAACAGTTAAGTTGGAGGAATGGAAGGGCCTGTTAAACCTTGACGAAAAAGTGTTTAAATACTATGAAGAACAACCCAACAAAAATCCGTGGTCAAGAGAAGAATTAGATGAGATACATCCAGATACGTTGCTGTAGTAGTCACGTGATGTGAAATTGAACCAAATTTATAAAACGTTTCGTAACTATCTTCAGTGCTAAGTATTTAAAATACAACACTTGGATGAATTACCCTGCCAAGTCATTAGTAAGGCTAGGATTTTCATGAAATTGCATTTTTTTTTCTAGTAAGCCAGAAACATAGCTACTTTAGTATTTATATGTTACGTGATAAACTCAGTGTTTTAAGACATATTTGTTACGGCATTTTTTTTTGCATTTTTTTTTTTTTTTTTTTGCCTGTTTCAACTCATAAGAGCATCTTTTGTTTTATTCGGACATTTTTCAGGCATTTTTATTTAATTTTGGCCATAAATCCCCATTATTAATATAAAATAATGCTTATTTCCTTTGATATTTGTCTACATATTTTGTCCATTAATACCCATTATTTTTTTACTTGGTTATTTAACGACGCTGTATCAACTACGAGGTTATTTAGTGTCGATGGAATTGGTGATAGCGATATATTTGGCGAGATGAGGTCGAGGATTCGCCATAGATTACCTGACATTTGTCTTACAGTTGGAAAAACCTCGGAAAAACCCAACCAGATAATCAGCCCAAGCGGGAGTCGAACCCGCGCCCGAGCGCAACTCCAAATCGGCAGACAAGCGCCTTAACCGTCAAAGCTACGCCGATGACTAACATCCATTATTTTGTATAATATTTTAATCGTTTTCTATACAAATATTGCCCTTTTAACGTAGTACACTCCAACCACCCCTTCAATATAGACTCCTCTATACCTGCTAGTTCCGGGTAAGAGTGGCCTTGTGGTGGACTACATGGAAACTACACCAGGTAAAATAATTAATTTAATTAATTAAAGTGTTCCCGGGTAGCTCAGTTGGGAGAGCGTTGGTACGTTTAACCAAAGGTCCCGGGTTCGATACCAGGCCCCGGAACAATTTTTCCCTCAAAATTATTCAAATTAACTTTACAGGGAGTTATACCTGGAAGCTTAATTTGCATAAAATGTACCACTTAGAAAAAATTATGTAAAATTAAATAAACTTAAATGTTGGTACTACTCGTAGAATTTAATTTAATTACTAGTCTAAATATTAAGTAGTACAAAACCTCTTTTCCTACTAAGCCAATTATGTAAGATCAATTTTTAGGGCATTTTAAGGGCATTTTTGAAAGATTTTTAGGTCATAAATGCATTGCTTTTAGGACATTTTTTCATGATTTATAGGTCATAAAAATCCTAGCCCTAGTCATTAATGCACCAAGATATGTAAGTCACAAACTATGTGCAGAATGTAGTCTTACACCTAATTTTTGTAAGCGTGTAGCTGTCCTCAACAGCAAGGAATGTAAACTATTATTTCTCTTATTTATGAATTGAAATATAAATTATCACTACTAATTATTACTGATTAAAGAAAACCTTTATTAGAAAATGAAAAAAAAAAAACAACATATTAACAGTTAACGTTTCACCGGATTTTAAATAGAAATTTCGTCAGATGATGTAAAATATAAATTACATTATCTTCCTTACACTCTTAAGCCACTTCACAAAAGAATCGCAGCAGAAAATGCAGCTAATGTATTTTTTCATTATATGCAGGTTTTTCAGGACTTGCCTAGGATCTTCATGAAGAGACGGATGTCTGAAAACCCGCGACATGTTATATAAATCCCAAACTTCTTCAAATTATTTGCCTGTCATTTAACGACGCTGCATGACCTCTGACTTGACTAGAGCACAAGTATCCGTCATAGGATCACCGCACATTCGCTTTCCAGTTGAAGAATGCTTTAGGCTCAGGGTAAAAAACAACAGCCATGCACAAGCTGAACTGCAGCCGTCATGTTGCTCGGGTACCAACACAGTTGCTGCCGGTGCACAGAAATTTCTTCTGAACTATCGGAGAGGTCCTCTGTTCGTAGTCAGTGTCTACTACTTCATCCGGGAATAAAATATAACAACTTTACTCTATAAACAATTTGTCTTCATTTGAAAAATAACACAATTCCGCCATTCTTCAACGATTTTCTTCAAGTATGAAGGAGTCGGGTCTCCGAGAACTGTTCTCCAGGGAACTCATTATCTGTTTCGTTATTATTATTATTATTATTATTATTATTATTATTATTATTATTATTATTATTATTATTATTATTATTTGGGTGTAGAGTTTAGCACAATCTATTTGCACTTTGTTTCATTAATTGCAAATCATATGCCACCATTCTACTGTATAAATGTACTTCAAGTTAATTTCAACATTTTATACTGCATAACTATTTTAGGGATTAATGTATATTTCAACTTCTTCTTCTTCTTCCCTTCAAGTATTAGGCCAAATGGCCTGTTACGATCTCACAGTTAAATTTTCAATCCAGCGCTCCTTTGGACGACCGAGAGATCTCTCCCGTTTAGACGATAGTGGAGCATGACTTTTGGGATTCTATCTCTACGCATGCGATGCAGATGATTTATCCAGTTGTTCTGATAATGTTTTACGTGATTAATTACAGGTTCTAGTTATAATTCCTCCATTACATCTTCATTGCGTTTGTGATCCCATTTCGTATATCCCGCTGTATATCTCATAAATTTCATTTCATTAGCGTTATTCTGCTTTCGTCTTTCTTCCTCAATGTCCATGCCTCACTGCCGTAACAAAGTACAGGTCTCGCCAAGGTCTTGTATAGGCGAATTCGAGTATGCCTTTGTACTAGGGAAGGTTTCATAATGGTGTTAATTATTCCCATTATATTTCAACTTTTAGTGCATATAGGCCTATACGATGGTTGTAAACAAAGTAGTGGCAACATAGACCGTACGAACATAGTATTAAGCTTACATGGAAAATACATTTACATCCCTTCAATATAATCACCAGCGTGTTTCTATATTTTTTGCCAAACGCATGGCCCATTCCCGGCAGTGTTGCCACTACTTTATTTACAACTCATGTATTTTGTAAACTTTTTATCAATGTGGTATTTAAACCTAGATGAAGAATAAGAAAAATCGGAAAACTGGAATGCAGCAGTTATGTTGCAATCTGACCTCTTGCATGAGCATCCGTTCTGTAACTAACCGAAAGTTTCTACAGATCGAAAAAACAGAGTCTAGACGGATCGACAAGAACCACTTTGTGAAATCTATATAAGCCTTAAACCAGGCCTAGGCGTAAATAACTCGATTGAGTCATTGCAGACCACCCCTTAACACCCCACTCCACCTTCCCCGGCTAAGATAGTAATATTTTGATGCGGTACGAGCAGACAGGAAGGTCAGTGACGGATTGTATCGTAGCTTTTACGAACTGTCGGCTCTACCTGGTCGCATAAGGGTAGAGGATGGTATTTTTTAAAATGTTTTTTCCTACTTGGTGTAAAATATTAATTTTTTGTATGTAGAGAGCTCATAGCTGTGGCAACTCAACCAAATAAAAATATTTTGAAAAAAAAAAAATTGGGGGCCCAAGTTTGAAAAAAAAATATATATACCCAATGCAGGATTGTACTAACACCGATATATCTAAACCGTTTTTAAAGATAGATTCAAACAGTGTTTTGCAATGTATTTGCAAAAGCATGTTCTACAAACTGTCTGTAACAGAATTTTGATGTTAGTGCCTACGTTTGTAAAATAAACAATTAAAATTTAATAACAATTTTCTGATTTCCTTTCTTGCAAACAGACGGACGTATTTTTAAAATGAAATCAATTAACAGAATTCAATTACAGAGAAAAGTTTCCTAATAGTCTAAAGAATGTGTGTTCTAAATGTCATGCATGCATCTTTAATAGTTCAGAAATTATATCCATTTTTGTCTGGCAATGTAGCAAAAAAAATGAATGAAGTTACTGGAAACCGATAAAAACGGGCGTGTGATTTAAAAATCCATAGCGCAGGAAGTTTAAAAATGACGTCTCAACATCCGATAAGGGCACAAATACCCACAAAATGTTATGCAATGCATTCCACACATATCACAGAGTATTTTAAGTTTTTTTTTTTAATTTACTCATTTTTCACCAAAAAATACCATTCTCTCCCCTTAAGTTCCACCACTGATGCACAGACTCTTACTCTGTAAGCGAAAAGACATGGACGTGGGTGTCTGCGTCCCTCTTATACCCAGGACTGGGATTGACGCTGAGGAAATCTAACAAAAGAAAGACTTTTTCTGCAAACATGTTTAGAACTGTATGCTTCAGACTAAACTTTTCTTGGGTTTGTGAAGTCGAAACTGCTTCGTAAAATTGATGTGCCTCTTGATAAGAAAGATAACGGCTTCTAAATAAAAACGTCACTCCTCTATACACGTTGCCAAATTTACAGTGAGAGGTATTCCACAGTCGTTTTGTACACCCTGGCTAATATACTTCCCCGAGAACAGATTTCTGGGTTGCTAGTTTACTAAACATAGCAGCAGCATCGTCAGTAGTCATCCAAATGAAACGCAGTGAAAGACACGTGATGATGCCTGTTTTCAGGAAGTAGGTTCGATGTCACAAGTAAAGAGATAGGTTTGGAAGTAAATCCCTAAAAGACAAAGTATATGATTGTGTCTCGTGACGAGAATATTGTACGAAATGGAAATATAAAAATTGGAAATTTATCTTTTGAAGAGGTGGAGAAGTTCAAATATCTGGGAGCAACAGTAACAAACATAAATGATACTCGGGAGGAAATTAAACACAGAATAAATATGGAAAATACTGATATTATTCGGTTGAGAAGCTTTTATCATCCAGTCTGCTGTCAAAAAATCTGAAAGTTAGAATTTATAAAACAGTTATATTACCGATTGTTCTTTATGGTTGTGAAACTTGGACTCTCACTTTGAGAGAGGAACAGAGATTAAGGGTGTTTGAGAATAAGGTTCTTAGGAAAATATTTGGGGCTAAGAGGGATGAAGTTACAGGAGAATGCAGAAAGTTACACAACACAGAACTGCACGCATTGTATTCTTCACCTGACATAATTAGGAACATTAAATCCAGACGTTTGAGATGGGCAGGGCATGTAGCACGTATGGGCGAACCCAGAAATGCATATAGAGTGTTAGTTGGGAGGCCGGAGGGAAAAAGACCGTTGGGAGACCGAGAGACGTAGATGGGAGGATAATATTAAAATAGATTTGAGGGAGGTGGAATATGATGGTGGGGACTGGATTAATCTTGCTCAAGATAGGGAGCAATGGCGGGCTTATGTGAGGGCGGCAATGAACCTCCGGATTCCTTAAAAGCCAGTAAGTAAGTAAGGTTCGATGTCAAGGCAAGTGATAGTCCAAATTCTATGGGACAGAAACATTACTCTAACTTAGACAAAAGTGGATCGTATAATATTTTTCAATTTTGTGACTTGACTGATATGCCCCAACCCCGTCGAGGTTACCAAGGGAAAGTGAGCATAGTGAGAGCCAACAGTTCAAAGTGGCGCTGTGACGTCATTAAGAGAAGCAAAAACACTAAATACAGGCTACACAACGTATTAATGCAGTCCTGTTCTTCTTACTTAGAGAGCATGACATGAAACAAAAGAACACTCTTAACAATTCCAGTATGTAAATTAGCCGATGACGTGACATGATAAAAAATTGTGGTATGCAACTTGTGGCGCGTGATAGCATGGAGTCATGCGTACATATCACATTTTGCATAAAAGTGATAACTTGTGACGTATGATGGATGACGAGACATGCGCGACAGACGATATTATCTGCAGGATTTGTGCGCCGCACACCACAGCAAGCCTTGCGAACACCCAGCTGCACAGCTTAGGATTCCTCTTTTCTATTTGTTGCTGTGATCGTCAGGTTACGACATTTAGGTGCGCACCTCTTTTCTAGAGAGTAAATTAGAGAAACCAGTGTGTGAAATGTTGCCTTCAGATAAGAATGGAGGTAATTTTCCAGCACCTTTTTTCCTCTTTTTGGGACCTTTGTCACTTTTTCGCTTCGCTCTGCCCATAATATCCCTTTCTACCATTTTACTGATACTTTCAAATATTTTCATAGCAAATTTTGTAATTTAATTTACTTTTTATTTTACTCCATTGCGATTTGCAATACGTGCCGTGGTAGTGACCACGGGACTGAAGGCAAGGCACACCTGCAACAATGGAACATTCCACTCGTTGATCGTTGTTAAGTTGATCCTTTCAATGACCGCAAATTTGTTGCTTAACAAATTCAGTGCAAGATTTCGTCATGTCGAAAGTTCCAAATCCTAACTGTTCATCCTGACTCAGGAATTCAAGCAGAATTTCATCGAAACTGGTGGAACTGTTTCACGATGCACTGTTTCATGGTACTGGTATGTAACCTGAATAGAACCGATATTATAGTTTCAAATGAGTTCATTTCAATTAGATAAAATATGAAGAGTCCACTGCAAGAATGATGGATGTCACTTTCTTGTCGAAAATGAACCAAGACTGTCAATGCATAGCTTAAGACATATAGAATCTACATAGAGAGTTATATGGCATTAACACTGATAGTCATTGTCCAGTAATGGTCGGAAAATCACAGTTAAGCTTTGAGCGCTAAGCATTTCAAACTTTCAATTGCTTCTCCTGCAAAATGTATTCCAAATGACATCCATCATTCTAGCAGTGGACTTTTCATATGAAGAGTTCGCGGGAAAAAGATGAATGTCACAGTTTTGTTAAGGTTGATGTCATTATCTAATTCAATGGATCACTACGAAATTTAATGTTGTTCTTATGAAAAATGGTAAAAAGGAGAATTATCACCACGAATACAGTAATCCTTTCCTTTATTTTCTATAGAAACAGCACTACATCTTGCAGTTATAGACTCAATTAGATCATTATCTAATCCTTAACAGAAATGTGACATTCATCGTTTTTCTCGCGAACTCTTCATATGAGAAAGAGCGTTTGCCTAAATAGTTGAATGAAGCGACACCTTATTGTCCCTTTTTTGCCTTATTATAGCGCCTTCTTTCCTCCTTTTTGCCTATGAAAACTTCCCAAAAATCTTAACCATGATGATTACATTTAATGGAAAAATGTTTGAGTACATTGTTGTATTCTGCCACGAACATGGAGTGTCATTTGTTCATTTTGCAACAATGAAAAGTTATGGTGCATTGTTGGTATAGTATTTATTTCAATTTAAGTGGAACCTCTTTCCAGCCTAGCGATTCCTAGTGAACACTTCGTTCTTGTTAGCATTTATTGCAATAGTGTATGCGTTTCATCTCTGCACGCTCGCGGATGTAGAACGGAAGCGGAAGTAGAGAGCGCATGTAAGATAAAATGAATGTTCATTAACGGAAAGAAACTTCACATGCTTTAAAATCTGCATGACTTTCCAATATTGCAACCGTCCTCACTGCAGGATGGGGAAAGGTCTTGATATCACTCCAAGGAAATACATCAGAAATTGTCGGACCATGCAGAGCTGTGAATACAGCCAATGATAAATCGCTGTGAGTGTCCCATCGTCATCAACAATAAAAGAAAAAAAGAAACAGACACGAAAGGAAAATGTGGCTTAACGACCCCAAGAACAAACAGGGAAATTCGACGAATCACTTTGGAAAAACCAAAAAGAGTAATCCGAAATA
This sequence comes from Periplaneta americana, assembly GCF_040183065.1. Classification (NCBI taxonomy): domain Eukaryota; kingdom Metazoa; phylum Arthropoda; class Insecta; order Blattodea; family Blattidae; genus Periplaneta; species Periplaneta americana. The sequence continues at coordinate 1,488,883 of NC_091131.1, read as the reverse complement.
TAAGAATGGAGTAGAAGTTTCTATACAATGTTGCCGACCTCTGAACGATGAAACAGAGACCGTTGCATGCCCAGGATTGAATGTTGTACAGTATGTAATGCACAATTCAGACTCCAGGGTGCGTCTCAATATATTCGACGTAATTCTCTACGCATCGCTCAAGATGGCTAATTTATTCCGTAAGTCGGTGTGAGCGTGAAAAACCATATGTCACGTGACCACGTCACGCAATTAAGGAAATTGCAGTCCGCCATTTTGTTTGCAGGAGACATTAACTTCAGTGCAACTTTATATATTTTTTAACCCCGGAAACAAATTGGCCTCCGGGGTGCGTCAACATGTCTGTTTAATATTCACTTAGCGTTGGACCGGAGGGGGAGGAAAGGAGAGCGACATCCCACCCCTGGCAAACTGTTGACCTCGTGGGTGCGACGGAACGAGGTGGAAAATTAAACAACCCGATTCAGTACGTCTGGTTTGAGAACCGCGCAAAGATAACGCTGAAAAATTAAAGATCTCGAACTGTAGATGTGTACAGTAATGCCACGCTGCAGGAACAGATAGAAAACGAAGAAATGCAATTTAGCATGCTGCCTTCTACTGTATATTGAGAATTCTGTTAACATAACACGGAGCCAATCTCTTTAAAACTGGTAACTCGGAATTCCTTTGAATCGCTTTCCCTCACATCACACAGGAGAGAATATTCAGTTTCCTAAGAAATTATGCTCAACGTGGGCGTGATATTGCTTCAACACTTCAATTAAGACATATACAGGGTGATTAAGCAGGAATAGCAAATATTTTAGCGATGATAACACGAACTATTCTGAGTAAGAAAGTTCATATAAATATGTGTCGAATTTTCAATGAATGTGGAGATATAACTGTTTGAATGTTCTGTAACAAGCGTTACAAACAGCGTGATGGTTACATTTACTGCTCATTCGCCGCATGGTGCCAATAACGGCAAGGCTACGGCCAGAACTGCGACCTGGTCGCGGCGAACCAAGAAAAAAAAGTGAGACGGAAATTGCTTCCAATTTCAGTTGCACAATAGTGAAAGGACAAGTGTCACGGAATTAATAACATGACTGCCATTAATTAATTAATTCATTCATTCATTCATTCATTCAGTGTTCTGCCCAAGGGCAGGTCTTTCACTGCAAACCCAGGTTTCTCCAATCTTTACTATTTTCCTTAAAATCATATAAATATGGTTGATGTTCAACTTCTGTTATAGATTTCTCTGCATCAAAGATATTATTAGAACAACAGTGCGCCCTTCTCTAAAAAATAGGTTGCAGCCGCCAAATTACTCTTCAAGGAACGACCACTCATATACATTGAGGGAAAGAAGGCAGAGGACGGACACTGGAAAGTTTTCTTTTCTCAATCGTACTATCAGGGACTGGAATGCTTTACCTGCAGACTTACTAAAGGCTTTACCAACAACCAAAAATGTATTTAAAAATAGGCTTAAGGACCTTACTAATAGACGATAATTATACACAGTAGTTAAAGGGTGTAAATGATATGTTGTTATTGAAGTGTTGTATCAGTGAAGAATTATGTTGTGTCAACGAAGTGTGTAGTGTAAGTGAAACGTGTTCCTGTCAGTGAAGCTTCATAGTTTATAGTGGCAGTGCAAAGTTTTTGAAGTGTTAGTGAAATCAGGATAGAATCAGTGAAATGTGTCGTAGTTCCAGTGCAGTGAGTGAGTTGACAGCGAAATGAGTGTAATGTTGAAAGGCACTCGTTCAGATATGAACATATCATACTAGTGGGTTTTAGTTCGATCTTAGTTTTAAGATACAAATTAGATTTATTTCAAATGTTATTTTAAGTGATCGTCTCATTTAATTTAGGATATTCCCTGTTATTATTATTATTATTATTATTAATTATTGTTAGTATTAATTATTAGTATTATTATTAATTGTATTTTTAATTAATAAGTTTATTATTGTCATTATTGAGTGTAATTAGTTACCGCTGCCACCGGGCATATACCCATTGCAGTGTGAATAAATACATACATACAAAGAACCTACAGATCTACTGGCAGTAGGTCACCAGTTGGCCGTCGCCTAAGTCTTGCTCTTCGTTGTTTTATGAGGACAGCAGTATTCATAGTGCGAGTGACCAATTATTCGTCCCTGTGTTTCCTGTACTGTTTTATGCACTTCGCCTTTCATTCAACCCACATAAAAAATCAATATTTTTTTTTCATTTTAAGTCGAAGTTATATACGACTTCTAAAAAAAATGTAGTGTATTCTGTCACTATGAGAAGGAGTGCATGAAAATTGTAACCTTTCAAAATAATTAGTTCATTGTAACAGACATTCCGCCACGACTTCGATCTCACACTACACACTTGGAACACTTGGAACAACTACAATGTGCGAGAGTTTAATACGGTGTGTTAGGGCCTATTTAAGTTATGAGAGTAAAACATTTTACACGAAATTTAGTAATTGTTCGAAACATAAATGCAGTCGATGCCTGTAATAAACTACAGAGTTAACTTCCACCTCCCCTGCGACGCCATCTTAGTCCGGCGATAACGTTATTTAGCGCGGCCGGAACGTTTAATGCTGCGCGATGCAAATTTAACACAGAGTTAGCAGCTCTGATGCACTGGCCTAGCGAATCCTCCTGGCTGTCTAGTCGACCATCTTGTTCAGGCGCCCTTAGTTACCACAACCAGCTTCCATGGCTGGCCTCACGAGTCCGAAATGGAGGCCTGATAAGACGTTTGGAACGGGACGAATAGGACGATGTTTAACGGGACGAATAAGGCGATGTTAAAAGGGACGAATAGGACGGTGTTGAACGAGATCAATAAGACGGTTTGGGGCGGGACGAATAGGACGGTATTAAAAGGGACGAATAAGACGGTGTTGAACGAGATCAATAAGACGGTTTGGGGTTTGGGACGGGACGAATAGGACGGTGTTAAAAGGGACGAATGGAACGGTGTTGAACGGGACGTTTAGGACGATGTTGAACGGGACGAATAAGGCGATGTTAAACGGGACGTATAGGACGGTGTTAAAAGGAACAAATGGGACGGTGTTGAACGGGACGAATAGGGCGATGTTGAACGGGACAAATAGGACGGTGTTGAACGGGACGAATAGGACGGTGTTAAAAGGGACGAATGGGACGGTGTTGGACGGGACGAATAAGATGGTGCTGAACTGGACGAATAAGACGATGTTGAACGGGAGGAATAAGACACTGTTAAAACTGCAACAGCAGCAGCAGTAGTAGAAGCAGTAACAGAAGTATTGCAGTAGTAATAGAAGTGTCAGCAGTAATACTGGTAGTAATAATAAATTAATATTAGCAGCAGTAGCAGCAGTAGTGGTGATGATGGCGCTGTTTAAGTTCTTGAGACATCAGGTTCAGTCAGTCACACGGAAATATTTCAGAAGGTTTGAGAGGCATTTCCTTTGAAATCTTTTAAAAAACATAGAAGCAACACGCGTAAGTTTTATTTTCTACAAAAATGCCAATAAAAGAGATCCACACGTACATTTTGCAGAATATCCCCAGGGAACTGGGTTCAATTCCAGCAATCCACACAACACAGTCAGAAGCAAACCTGTTTACTATGGGAACAAAAAGCACTGTCAGCAAGAGCGACAGGTTGGAGGTCAAAGGGAGAAAGGATGAAGTGTGTCACTTCAGCCATCACTTCATGAATTTTTATCGAATGTTTTCATTCCCTCTCGCATTCCCCGTCGCGAGGATGTCTTAGCGATGATAATGTAGCCAGCTTAACAGTGGAAGACTTCAGTCCCGACCTATTTCACATCAGTTGGTGCATACTGTGTCAAAATGTGTCTGTGACACGCAGAACCTTTCATAGAAAACTGAATTTAAACCCATGAAGTGCAAGTCTTCCATAACGTAGAGGCTTTAGGCCTTTAGGGCAGTGAACCCCTGTCTCACTAAACATGAATGTTCTTCCGGGTCTCGTCGTTCGTTTGGTCTACAATCCTAGAGCAGTCTGGATGTCGATCATAGTTCACTCGACATATTGCATATGCCTAGCCTATTTTCTTCTAAGTTGGTTTTTCAAGTTATCGAGTTCCTTCTTTGACTTGAGACATGAGACGCCTAAGGCTATTTTAAGATGCAAACTTGAACTGCTTCCAGTCGTTGACATTCCTAGCACCTGAAATCCAAATTTCGCTCTCGTATATCAAAGATACTTTGCATAAAGCATTATGATAGCATAATATTTAAACTTTCGTTTACTAAACAATTGCTTAACATCGTTATCAGGAAAATCTAAAATCTATTCCGGAATGTATTTCGTACATATGTGAAAGACGACACTGTGCATTTCGTTTTCATTTGTAACATTTAGTATCAATGGAATAATTCACACAATGCCACTGCTTTCCAAGGCGGTTGTTTTCGAAGTATAGCCGCACCTGTGGGTAATTTCACTTATGTCGTTTTTCCTTCTGCAACTCACAGTCCTCATTCGCAACACTCTGTATATCATTGTTTTTGTAAGTCAGTAATTTATCATCAACCAATCTGATGCATTCATTTTCAATACCCTCCGTTCTATTTGTGTAGAATATTTTTGTAATAATACGAATTAAAAAAAATTAATTCTCTTTCCCTAATTACTTGCTCTGTATCTATTTTCAGTATATTTCAATGATAAGAAATTAGCTTTCCTTCCCGTCTGCCGAAGTTCTCGCAATCTGTAGTATGCCAAAATTGTTTTTGTTGACAAAAGTAGCTCAACAAAGTCTGAGGGGTTCCATCGCTAATGCAAGTTGTTTCATTATTATGGAACTACAGATGTAGGTCTCGTTCAAAAAATGGTGAACCAGTTGTTGTAATACGAAGACGAAACAGAGATATGGTATAATACAAGTTGTTTTATAACTACTGAACTATAGATTGAAGAGACGTTGAAGAGATGGTGGACCAGTTGTAATACGAAGACGAAACAGAGATATGGTATAATACAAGTTGTTTTAAAATAATTAAACTACAGATCGAGGAGACGTTGAAGAGATGGTGGACCAGTTGTAATACGAAGACGAAACAGAGATATGGTATAATACAAGTTGTTTTAAAATGATTAAACTACAGATCGAGGAGACGTTGAAGAGATGGTGGACCAGTTGTAATACGAAGACGAAACAGAGATATGGTATAATACAAGTTGTTTTACAATGATTAAACTACAGATCGAGGAGACGTTGAAGAGATGGTGGACCAGTTGTAATACGAAGACGAAACAGAACTATTGTATAATACAAGTTGTTTTACAATGATTAAACTACAGATCGAGGAGACGTTGAAGAGATGGTGGACCAGTTGTAATACGAAGACGAAACAGAGATATGGTATAATACAAGTTGTTTTAAAATGATTAACTACAGATCGAGGAGACGTTGAAGAGATGGTAGACAGTTATAATACGAAATCGGAACAGTGCTGTGGTATATTAAATATTATTTTAGAGTCACAATCAGGGAAGTCAAAAATTCGTTTTATCGGGGAAGATATGATAATAGCAGCTATAAAATGGCGTAAAATTATCTTTGTGGTCATATAATGAAGACGAAAACAATATACAAGAAAAATACTGAAATTGTGCTATAAATAAATTTCTACATAATGTTTTTGGAAAAATTAATTTGTCAATTAGCTGTTTTTTTATGTTTGATGTGTTGTTAACTGCATAAAGAGCTCAGCATTTTGAAGAGGAAGTTTTTTATTTTTTTCTTTCGAATGAATAAATGCTTGCGGCCATGACATGTCAGACGTTATGTCATGTCAGTAGGAACTCTCAGCTCTACATTCACCTGAAGATCCATCCTTCTTGACTTTTATTATAATGCACGACGCGAACTCTGCTACAGATTTTCTGAGTAACCCGCAGTTGTTCTCCCTAATTTATAAAAATGAATCCGGAACTTTTTCTTCGGCATGAATTCCCATTGCACGACTGTTTGTGTAGAAGGAATCTGCATGTATTGTGTTTAAACTCTCTGAAAGACTGCTCCAGCAGTGAAGATGATAAATTCAGACACATTTGCACACGAATACGCCAACTGCTTGTTGCCGTTTCATCATCTTTGACAGCGCAAGGAATCTCTTCTTAGTCGTTCACCCTCCCCCTGCCTGCGTAAGAAATTACGTATGTCACAAAAACCGTCTGCGAAGACAAGCCGGAAGTGAATACGAAATTTATGGAGTCTATTAACACACGTCCGATGTCCCTCTTTCATGAAGATTGATAACGCAATTTATCAGTTCTGCCAAACTTAAATTCCAATTTTTCTCTCCCTCAAACACTTTTCAAGAACAAATATCGGTTCAGTCACAATTCGACCTCCTCCGTGGAGAATTATAGACAAAGGCAGGATTTCCAGTCAGTTATAAGAACATCTGTGTTCTTCACGTTAGCTTATCGTCCATATAGCCTGACTACAACACATGGGAATCGATACTGTTTCATTACATGAAAAACAGAATGGTCTGTGTGCAGCAATTTTCATAAACTATTTGAACATATTACATATTTATGCAATAGATTACGTAAAACAATTTATATCTTTGTTATACTTCGGTCATATTTACCAGTTAATATTTTACGTCTCATTTATTTAGCTTTATTTCAATCCATTCTCCAATATGGAATTTTAGGGTGGGGAAATGCTTGTAATTCTAATCTCACTCTACTAATACTTATTCGGAAAAGAATAATTAAAATATGCCTTAATAAACCAATTGATTACTCATCCGAGCTTTTCTTCGCTGATGTTAATGTTTTGAAAATTAAACAGATTTATTACATTACCTTATTAAACTTCATACATAAAAATCGTAATAAATTCAAATTGTATCATCATAAATATGGAACTAAAAGATCCTATTTTATACGACTAGAGGAACCAAAGTGTTTCACAAGCACAGCTCTGAGCCATGGTACCTACTTTGGTCCAAGGTTATATAATAAAATAATTGAAAAATACCCAAATTTTGAAAATTTTAGTATCAGAAATTTCAAAAATAGCGTTAGAAATTTAATTGTTTAAGAATATATGTTGATTTAATATGTGTATGTATTTGTACCATTTAAATTGTTAAAATTGAAATTGTGTTTTTGAAGTTAATTTATTCCCACAATTTTTTTTTCTTGACCCACTTTGTGTCAAATAATTATCTTTGTTTGTGTTAAGTATGTGTTTAGATAACTCCCTGAGCACGAGTTTTTACTCCTACAGGGAAGAATTAAGACTGTATTTTTGTACATGTTATTTTACTAACAACAATAAACAACAATTTGAGGGCTTTTGTACATACTTAAGAGTGCTTGAGTTAATATATCCGAAAAGTGTGGAAAGAAAACTTAATTTTGAAGCTTACAAAGACAGGAAGGAGTACGACCTGAAATGTTAAAGTCGAGCCAAGCTTTTGCCATTCAAATATCATAACTTAATGTTTTATAAACAGCTGTACCACAAGGCGCTGCAATGAGCTGGAATGATTTGAAACTACACAAAAACACTTTGATGACATTCACTGCCTACCGCATGCAGATGATCTTGTTTCCTGGTGTGAACCCTAAAAGAAATGCAAAACTCAAAACAGAAAGGATTATAACAACAGCACTCAACACTTTATGTCATGAGAGTGGAATGGAACTCAACGCCTGCAAAACAACGTGCCAGTCCTTTTCTGCAACGCATTGAAGTATAAATCCTGAACTGAAATACGCTGGATCAGTCATCGAACAAACTGATGACAGTATATATCTTGAAGTGACTTTTGACAGTAAACTTACCTGGATAATTCAAATTTCCAAAATAGTTAATCGAACTGCTAGCTGCCTGGACATACTCAAACGAAGCAGATGGGGCTGTTCCAGATCAACCTTGAATACTAAAACATTTAAGTTATTTTTAAGATAAATTTGAAAAAGCAGTTCTATTTATAGACTCCAAATCTGCTATTCAAACCATAGCAAATAATATGAAATTGTTCACACCTTCCGCAATAGAGGAATGTAGAACATTGTACAGACAGTCACTTTCCAAGAAGAAATGCATTGTTTTCCAATGAATTCCTGGAGACTACGGCGTGGAGGGGAACGAGATCGCCGATGTCCTAGCCAAGAAGGGCTCCCAAAACATGAACCAATATCCTTCCTCACAGTAAAGAGCCCAACACTAGTACCCAAAACCAACAAGAACTTCAGGCGAATAATAGAGTAAAACCATAAAATGTATCCTATATTCTGCAAGATGTGTGGAATTCCGCCTCTCATCGGCAATGGCTGTTCACAATTCAGTATTGAAAAATAATCCAGACCTAAGCAATTTACACATTCTTAAGTTTAAAAATAAAGTGAAAATATTTGTATGATATTTGAAAATTTTTATTATAATTTTTTAAGTGTTACTAGCATTATATGGTACTAATTTTTATTGTATTTATGTGATGCATGTACCCTAATAAGATAAAACATTGTAATAAATATAAATAGATCATTTTCTTAATTATTAACAGTGTATATCTCCAATAAATGATTTTCTTAGCATCGCCACAGATTCACTCGATTGTACTTGTCACTATATCTTGTCACTAGAAAATTATTGAAATTTATATTTTCCCCGACATTCATAAAATATTTTGATATGATACCTCTTGCACAAAAGGAGAGATCTATAACTGAAACTCGATTAATATATTTCAGTATTATTTGTATTTATCCTGGTAATAATGAACAGTTTGACTCGTAGACACTTTGTTTTTGCACTTTGATTGTACGAGAAGATTCGAAGAGAAAGACAGTTACGTAGACTTTCGGCTCCCCCTACTACCATTAATGCACAACACAATGTCAATACGGCGGTTGCTGTCGTCTGCGATACAACGAACTTTTCTGTTGATTTTCGATTCGTCATTTTTTCCGGTTATTATATGCTTATTTAAGTTGTGTTAACTCTCGCTAGTGGTTTTATATTTTATTTTATCCGTCTTAGTATTTATTTTATTATTGTAAATATTTTTGTTTTATCACTATTATTATTATTATTATTATTATTATCATTATTATTATTATTACTATTATTTATATCATCAGCATTATTATTTGATCCCTGTAAAATTTATGTAGACTACTGGACTGTACCCGAGCACGAGCATATGCTCATTTCGGGTATCAATTGATATGTATTCAATTCATATGTAAATTGTAAATAAATTTGAAATTTGAAATTTGAAACCTCATCGCATCGGTGTGATAACAAGCCACTACGCAAGTGTGATCAACAGGAGAAACCATCTACCGTGCTGTCCTGCATCTAGTAGTACGAGGAAGCAGAATGAATGTATATGTTCAAGCCTTATCCGGAATGGCCCACGAGCAGTATGGTCACAAGCTTCACGCATTCCTCAACAATTCAGTCCTTTAACATAGTACTAATATTCAGTTTCTTCCTCACCTAGTGAAAGTCGATCAATATTCTGCCAAGTAATAATTTATTTTCGTTTTCTGCATTCTCCGTAAGTCTTAATTTATGAACTGTTAGAGTTTGAGTGGACAGTGTACATAAAGTAGCTCTAGTTATTAACAAAAATAAGTAATTAAAAGTCACATGAATGATAGTCTTTCCTTGCGTTCATTAACGGGAAAGAAATATATTTACAACAGTGTACTGAAACATATTGTCAAAACCATGATTCGATTTTTTTTATTTACCGAGTTCTTTATTTCTTCTTGGGTTTCCTTGACTGATACTACACGTATCTTTGTACTTGCATAATGCATAACGGTTACTTAGTTTTTTTTTTTTACGTCTTATTTTTACACGGAAAACTTTCTAGTTTGCTCCTGTGTTTAAAAAGAAACTTTTTTTCCATGCTTTCTTTGCATTCAGAAGAGAGTTTTTTTAATTCTCTATGCTTAAATTAAAGGTATTATTCTTTTAGAGTTTAACATTTTCCCTGTTTTTCCGTTTTAAATTCGTTTCAGTTAAAGTTGCTGGTCAGATGTGAAGCTCCTAATGTCTACTGACTGGTTTCACAGCGCTGCAGCTAGATCCTTGCACATTGCACGCCTGATGTGCGATGGTGACATCCGTGAATCCGACGCTGACAGGGAGTCGGCTCTGCAGTAGTGGTGTGTGATTTTGTCGCTGGTTACAACTGTGATCACAGTTCTCACAATTCGTCATCTCCTCCTCATGGCGATGTACGTATACTTCAAGTCAGAAGACTCATACTAACTACTGAATAACTGATTACTGTTAATTCTGATACTCAAGCTACGTCCACACATTCTTGGCTCACAGATCGCGATAACACCGTTCACTGCATGATTGTCACTCGTCGCATTAATCAGTATTGTTATGACATCAAACGTTAAGAGCCATGAACGTAATTAAATATCTGTCGGCTCGAGATGGAAAACATTCGCAATCGCCAAGAATCATAGGAACACAAAAATCACACTGTGCCAAATCGCTATCACCTGTCACAGCGATTTTTCCGGAGCACAAGCTGACACACTCCCATCATCTACTGACTACACCCAGACATTATCCTTTACTTAAATTAATACACCTAAAACAATAATAAGAATAACTAAATCTTAACACCCAAGAAAAACAATAAATAATTTAATAATAAGGGTAAAAACCCTTTCCAAGCCAAATACATCAATTTATAATAACGAAAACGTGGTATCTTACCACGAACTCTAGTCTATTGTAGGTGATACATGAACTAGGAGAGTCTTGGTGCAATGATAGAGGGAACGGGAGTACCTGAGGAAGTGTGTTTGTCCAGCAAATTTCACCCAGATGTGAGGGGGATCGAACTCGAGTCACCTGGATGGAAGCCCAACGCACTAAAGCTGTAGCCACAGACGAGGCTTCCTTACTTTGTATACACCGCGAACTAAACTGTGCCGAGGAGAGAGATATGGAGAACAAATACGGAGATACGAATACAGGACTCCTGGTGATGGAATTGTATGTAATTACGAACGTCCAGTTCCAGCACACGGTTGAATATCCAAAAGCCTAATTATCAAGATTAAAATTCATTCCACAATTCTGTGAAGAAATTTGCTTGCAAAGACTGATTTGGAATAAAATGTGTTATTTAAGATTCAAACCAACGCCACACAAGCACCTAGCAAACTACAACAAGTTGATCCAAACTTTCGAACTGTGAGTCGCACCCACACAACATTTTCTGCGCTGCTTTTAAAAAACATCAAAACCTAATTATAATTCGAAGTGGCAACATCCTGCCACGTTACTCCATTTCAGCCGATATGATGTCACGTGGCACCTTTCAAATTTGCAATGGTCAATACCGATCACGTGCATGTGAAGAAACACTACAAAGCTGCAACACGCAGTACACAGCTGTGTTGCGTTCATACAACACGACTCGTCAGAAACTACCATGTTTACAACATTCCGGAAACACACCCATCCGTGAACTGGGATCGACGCCCAGTTAACATAGCCTACTTTAAAAAGTTCCCTTTCAGACCTCATTCCACTAAGGATAAGGGGAAGATATGCAGATTTCGAGGGAAATACAATTCAGCACTCCTGACACTGGAAAAGTGACTCGGTCGCCTAAAATGCATTCTTTATTTCAGACCAACACACAACGGGGATGACGTATTCCAAATCGAAGCCAAAGTTCTTCTTTGTCTTTTTGTATCATACAGAATTCATACATTCAGTGTTCCGCCCAAGGGCAGTACTTTCACTGCAAACCCAGCATTCTCCAATCTTTCTCATTTTCTGCCTTCCTCTTAGTCTCCGCATATGATCCATTTATCTTAATGTCGTCTGTATGTCTTCTTTTGCCTCGAACTCTTCTCCCGTTCACCAGTTCTTCCAGTGCATCCTTCAGTAGGCAGTTTCTTCTCAGCCAGTGAGCGAACCAATTATTTTTTCTCTTCCTGATCAGTTTCGACATCATTCTTTCTTCACCCACCCTTCGTACAACAGATTCCTTTCTTATTCTGTCTGTCCATTTCACACGCTCCATTCTTCTCCATATCGACATTTCAAATGCTTCTAGTCGCTTTCTTCGTTATAATGTGCATGTGTCTGTCCCAATGTAATGCCACTCTCCACACAAAGCACTTCATTAGTCTCTTCCTTAGTTCTCTTTCCTAAGATCCGCAGAAAATCCGCTTTTTCTATTAAAAGCTTCCTTTCCCATTGCTATCCTCCTTTTGACCTCCTGGCAGCAACTCATGTTGCTACTTATAGTATACCCCAAGTACTCGTAGCTGTCCATTTTTTCCGTCTGATTTCTAATTCGCACTTTTACCTTCTTTATTTTTCTTCCGATAACCATGGTCTTCGTCTTTTTTGCTTTTATCTTCATCCCATACTGCTCACAGCTGTGATGAAATAAAAAATGAAGTACAGTGACTCGTATGGAAGAAAAATCATTGATAACTACTGCATACAGCCCACAGAAACATGATCAACTTTGGTTCTGATTTGCGGTCAAAGTTCTACAAGAACCAGCACTATAGATCCCGCAACGGGCAAGTAGCCTAACAGCAGTTCGGAATATTCAACGACCTCATTGTCTGTTATTTGACAAACATTTTTATTCATAATCTTATTACACACCTCTACAGTGCATCAGTTATTCATAGAGTTCAAAAAGGCATATGACTCGGTTAAGAGAGACGTTTTATATGATATTCTTATTGAATTTGGTATTCCCAAGAAACTAGTTCGATTAATTAAAATGTATCTCAGTGAAACGTACAGCAGAGTTCGTATAGGTCAGTTTCTGTCAGATGCGTTTCCAATTCACTGTGGGCTAAAACAAGGAGATGCACTATCACCTTTACTTTTTAACTTCGCTCTAGAGTATGCCATTAGGAAAGTCCAGTATAACTGAGAGGGTTTGGAATTGAACGGGTTACATCAGCTGCTTGTCTATGCGGATGACGTGAATATATTAGGAGAAAATCCACAAACGATTAGGGAAAATACGGGAATTTTACTGGAAGCAAGTAAAGAGATAGGTTTGGAAGTAAATCCCGAAAAGACAAAGTATATGATTATGTCTCCTGACGAGAATATTGTACGAAATGGAAATATAAATATTGGAAATTTATCTTTTGAAGAGGTGGAGAAGTTCAAATATCTTGGAGCAACAGTAACAAATATAAATGATACTCGGGAGGAAATTAAACACAGAATAAATATGGGAAATGCCTGTTATTATTCGGTTGAGAAGCTTTTATCATCCAGTCTCTTGGTAAAAAAATCTGAAATTTAGAATTTATAAAACAGTTATGTTACCGGTTGTTCTTTATGGTTGTGAAACTTGGACTCTCACTTTGAGAGAAGAACATAAGTTAAGAGTGTTTGAGAATAAGGTGCTTAGGAAAATATTTGGGGCTAAGAGGGATGAAGTTACAGGAGAATGGAGAAAGTTACACAACACAGAACTGCACGCATTGTATTCTTCACCTGACATAATTAGGAACATTAAATCCAGACGTTTGAGATGGGCAGGACATGTAGCACGTATGGGCGAATCCAGAAATGCATATAGAGTGTTAGTTGGGAGGCCGGAGGGAAAAAGACCTTTAGGGAGGCCGAGACGTAGTTTGGAAGATAATATTAAAATGGATTTGAGGGAGGTGGGATATGATGATAAAGAATGGATTAATCTTGCTCAGGATAGGGACCAATGGCGAGCTTATGTGAGTGCGGCAATGAACCTCCGGGTTCCTTAAAAGCCAGTAAGTAAGTAAGTATTACACACCCCTAATATCTTTCAATATTTACAGCACTTTGAACAAACTATTGTGACGACAGAAATATAACGTTAACACGTGCTAAAGTTCAGTTCTGTAGAACTTAGTATTGAACTGGCACGCCTTCGTACCCGGGTGCTCGCTCAATACAAATCAACCATAGTCGCCACCACCAATGCCAGAATGCTAAGAAACTAAACCATTCCAAGTGTGAGGGAACATGTGTTGTGTCACCTGAAGGTAAAAACGCCGAATTTTTATACTGGTAAGTCAGTCAGAATATCAGCTTTCCCCGTCGGATGCCACACTTCACAACCCGACAAGTCCTTCGCAGTGTGTCACAATGGCTATATTCCAACCTGTCCCACTGCCCTGCCATCACTCCACTTTAATTTAGAAATTCTTCGGCTCACCTGCCCAGCAGCAATACAGCGAGTTAGAACCCACAGGAGATGAACCCGGTAACAATTCTCCGCCAGGGAACAAGCAATCAGGAATTGCAGCGTTAGCCCGAAAGAAGGAAAGCGCATAAAACTTCGCTGCGATGTGACGAAAATGAACGAGGATGTTCTATTGAGAAAGATCACTGAAATAACAAGAAATGGATGAAATTTGGGAACAGTGTGGGCTGCATGGTGCGCAATGCGCATGTTCATTTCCATCTCATTTCCGAACCGATAAATCTCCGTGAGAACAAATCGTCATGTCAAGTGGCGCACAGGGTTGTCCAAGCACATCCATAAGAGATTCACTAGAGCTAAGATTCAATTGTAATTATTAATGAACATAAAATGAACTTAACAGCGATTTCCTTATGTTAGTTTTAGTATTATCACGATTTCGTATCCTAGCAACCACATATAGTTAACATAGATTGTGTTAACGCCACATAACAAGACTGAGTCTAAGGTTCAATTGTAATTAATAATGCACATAAAATGAACTTAACAGCGATTTCCTTATGTCAGTTTTAGTATTATCACGATTTCGTATCCTAGCAACCACATATAGTTAACATAGATTGTGTTAACGCCACATAACAAGACTGACTCCAAGGTTCAATTGTAATTAATAATGCACATAAAATGAACTTAACAGCGATTTCCTTATGTCAGTTTTAGTATTATCACGATTTCGTATCCTAGCAACCACATATAGTTAACATAGATTGTGTTAACGCCACATAACAAGACTGAGTCTAAGGTTCAATTGTAATTAATAATGCACATAAAATGAACTTAACAGCGATTTCCTTATGTTAGTTTTAGTATTATCACGATTTCGTATCCTAGCAACCACATATAGTTAACATAGATTGTGTTAACGCCACATAACAAGACTGACTCCAAGGTTCAATTGTAATTAATAATGCACATAAAATGAACTTAACAGCGATTTCCTTATGTCAGTTTTAGTATTATCACGATTTCGTATCCTAGCAACCACATATAGTTAACATAGATTGTGTTAACGCCACATAACAAGACTGACTCCAAGGTTCAATTGTAATTAATAATGCACATAAAATGAACTTAACAGCGATTTCCTTATGTCAGTTTTAGTATTATCACGATTTCGTATCCTAGCAACCACATATAGTTAACATAGATTGTGTTAACGCCACATAACAAGACTGACTCCAAGGTTCAATTGTAATTAATAATGCACATAAAATGAACTTAACAGCGATTTCCTTATGTCAGTGTTAGTATTATCACGATTTCGTATCCTAGCAACCACATATAGTTAACATAAATTGTGTTAACGCCACATAACAAGACTGACTCCAAGGTTCAATTGTAATTAATAATGCACATAAAATGAACTTAACAGCGATTTCCTTATGTCAGTTTTAGTATTATCACGATTTCGTATCCTAGCAACCACATATAGTTAACATAGATTGTGTTAACGCTACATAACAAGACTGACTCCAAGGTTCAATTGTAATTAATAATGCACATAAAATGAACTCAACAGCGATTTCCTTATGTCAGTTTCAGTATTATCACGATTTCGTATCCTAGCAACCACATATAGTTAACATAGATTGTGTTAACGCCACATAACAAGGCTGACTCCAAGGTTCAATTGTAATTAATAATGCACATAAAATGAACTTAACAGCGATTTCCTTATGTCAGTTTTAGTATTATCACGATTTCGTATCCTAGCAACCACATATAGTTAACATAGATTGTGTTAACGCCACATAACAAGACTGACTCCAAGGTTCAATTGTAATTAATAATGCACATAAAATGAACTCAACAGCGATTTCCTTATGTCAGTTTCAGTATTATCACGATTTCGTATCCTAGCAACCACATATAGTTAACATAGATTGTGTTAACGCCACATAACAAGACTGACTCCAAGGTTCAATTGTAATTAATAATGCACATAAAATGAACTTAACAGCGATTTCCTTATGTCAGTGTTAGTATTATCACGATTTCGTATCCTAGCAACCACATATAGTTAACATAAATTGTGTTAACGCCACATAACAAGACTGACTATAAGGTTCAATTGTAATTAATAATGCACATAAAATGAACTTAACAGCGATTTCCTTATGTCAGTTTTAGTATTATCACGATTTCGTATCCTAGCAACCACATATAGTTAACATAGATTGTGTTAACGCCACATAACAAGACTGAGTCTAAGGTTCATTCGACCTGATAATGTTGCTTAGTTTCCTCGTCCTTTAATTTCGGAATATTGAATCTTCTAATATTAACTAGCTGCTCTACTCGCTTGGCTACTGATAGTCTTTGTCTTAGTTCTCCAATTACCAAATAATGGTCAGAATTACAGTCTGCCCCCCTGAAGGTTCGAATGTTTACTATACTAATAGGCCTATGTCTTCTTTTAACTATCAAGATGTGATCTGTCTGGTTGTGTCAATCCATCTGGAGAAGTCCAAGTATATTTATGTATATCCTTATGGGGGAATGTTGTACTTTTGACAATTAAATTTTTTGATGTGGCAAAGTTGACTAACCTAACTCCATTATCATTACTAGTTACGTGTAGGCTCTCTTTTCCAATAGTTGGTTTAAAAATATCCTCCCGTCCTATTTGAGCGTTGAAATCCCCCAATAATATTTTCGTGTGATATCCAGATAACTGATAAAAAGTCTGTTCCAATTCCTCATAGAAGCTATCCTTTATATGGTCGTGTTTTTCTTCTGTAGGGGCGTGAGAATTTGTAATTACGATATCGCACCATCTACCCATAAGTACTAAGTATGATAACCTGTCACTAAAAAATTCGATTTATTTTACTGCTGATTTTACTCTGTTACGAATAAAGAATCCTGTTCCTAATTGGTGATTATCGTTTCCTTCCCCATAATATAACAAGACGTAATCTCCTATTTGTGATATGTCATTCCCATCTAACCTAACCTCCTGTACTCTCACGAAAACAGAGCTTATTTCGTGCAATTTCCTCAATTTAATCAATAAGGATTATTTATGTTCTCTCCTGAAGGGTATACACCATTTTAAAATAATTTAATACGCAAACAAAAGTACTACGTGAAATGCTCAATAAGTTTTTGTAGCTTTATTCTCTTCAGCTCTAATCAACAATAACAACAATTCAGGTTGCCAGGCGACGATAGAAAACAAAAGCTGAGAAAATAAATGAGTTGTATAAACAATTGAATACTCTTTCATATTTAGGTATAAAAATATTAGGAGTGCCATTTGAAATTTCAAAGTGGGGGTGGGTGGGGGTGGGGAATGAAATCTAAACTGCAATTAAGCCTGGTTTCAGACTTCCCGCTCAATATCTAAATTGACGTGTTTTTTTGTTTAAATTGAATTCAATTTAAATAATTAGTTATTGAGACTGGGAAGTCTTGGAATGAAAGCTGTGTATAATTTCGTTCCTTATGCAAAATATTAAAACACTACGGCACCCATCACGATGGGAAATGTGTCATTCGATTCGTTATTAACTCTAGAAATTTGCAAAGATACTAAAAACTGACAGATTTGTTTATAAATTTTATAATTTAAGAAATATGACAAGAAATGCGTATAAAGAAGCTTTGGTTTCGTTCGCTCAGTGCCATTTAATGTGATGTAAAGATTGTCGTAATCACTGCTAAATCGCAGTGTGAAGTGAAAAGTGTTTGTTACGTCCAGCAAAGCGTACATAAGCGGTGTATCGAAGCACATGTTCCAGTTCATTTGATAATGTAGTGGTTTGAGTACTGGATTTTTACGCAGGGGGCATGGGTTCAGTACTGGTACGTGAATTTTTTATTGTTAAATTTACTTTATCCAACCTCATTTAGTAAGAAATTTTGTAGTACATTAATTTGATTTATTAATTACTGCTGTGTTCAATGATATTAGGTTTTTCAAGTCATAGCAAGTCAGCTGATGTAGAGGGTTAGAGGTCTTCAATAATATCAGAAATGAGGGTTTTGTGTAGGCCTATAGAAAAGGCTGTGGTTCAAATAATGAAAGTATGCTTTGCACCTATTTATCACGATGTTCAACTGTTATCCACAACCAAGATTGCAACGTGAAGTGAAAAGAGTTTGTTACTTTCATATAAATAACTACAACTTTTATTTGAAGCGTCTTTTTTATTGGTGGGTACTTTTAAACCTCAATTAAGTTTATATAAAGCAGAGGAATAAAGAAGAACAATGTGATTACATATAATTTACAAAAAACATTGTTTACAAAAAAATATTGTAACATAAGTCTCATTCTAATTGTGTCAAGTTCTGTTTCTCAATCAGTATTGTGTTTGACTTACTTGTTCGCATATGAAGTATGTAAAGTTAGAATTTATACAAATAATTGTGTTTGCCTTCAGTGACATTGTGCAGAGGTATTGTGTTCCTCATGCTTTATTTTTTAGTCTAATTGTATATTTATTTTACTTTTTAAATAGTCATCCAATATATAAGCAGCTATTGTTGCTTCAAATCACTAATTCTTCTTCTTCTTCTTCCTATCACGTATTAAGCCTGGCCTGGCCTGTTACAGTCCCACTCCATCGTTTCAGCGGACGGCCCAAAGATCTTGTTCCTAAAGGGCGGTAATTCAGTCCTTGGCGTGGTATTATTGTATTGTATTTATTAACATTTTATGGTATTCATACATTGCTTACAGCTAGAATATGGAACAAGTCAAAAAACTTAATACTATTTTAAAATCTTAATTTATAGTCACAGTCTAGATGAAATATATACAGAAGAGATTTACAATATAGTCTACTAGTACAACACAAAGTTTTAGTATCAATTTCATGAAGAGTTACTGATTGTCATGAATTCACCTACAGAATAGAAGGCGTGAGAAATTAGGTACTTCTTTAATTTGGCCCTAAATAATTTTATGTTTTGAGTTTCATTTTTTATATCGACAAGGAGGCTATTAAACATTTTTACTGCCATATAACGCACTCCTTTTTGATAGCACGATAGACTTGTCGATGGAGTATGAAAGTCATTTTTTGACGTGTATTTATGCTATGAACTGTTGAATTAGTTACAAAGTTTTCACGATTACAATATATACGAGGAAGATTATTAATGAAAAGATATACTGACAAGCCATGGGCATTATTTGTAGTTTTTTAAAATAGTCCTACACGATTCCCTAGATTTGGCACCTACTATTATTCTAATTACTCTCTTTTTAATAGAAATATACTGTTACTATCTGTGCAATTTCCCCAGAATATTATTCCAAAACTCATTACCGAGTGGAAGTATGCAAAGTGTATTATTTTTAAGGTATTGATATTTACTATCTTTTGCATAGATCTAATAGCAAAACAAGCTGAATTTATATATATATATATTATTATATATATATTATTATATTATAATGTACCGAGTACATATGATATTTCCATGCAGATATTCTGCGTCATCATACGATGAAAGAGTAATGGAACGGAGAAAAATTCTCTCCGGCGCCGGGATTTGAACCCGGGTTTTCAGCTCTACGTGCTGACGCTTTATCCACTAAGCCACACCGGATTCCACTCCGGCGTCGGAAGAATCGTCTCAGTTTTAAGTTCCAACTCTTGGGTTACCTCTATTGGCCGCCCTCTGCACTACGTCATAGATATCTATGAACCTAGGACCGAAGTCCACACATGTGCTGAGGTGCACTCGTAATGAGTGACTAGTTGGCCGGGATCCGACGGAATAAGCGCCGTCGTGATTGCATATCATATATATTATTACAATGTACCGAAGTACATATGATATTTCCATGCAGATATTCTGCGTCATCATACGATGAAAGAGTAATGGAACGGAGAAAAATTCTCTCCGGCGCCGGGGTTTGAATTTAGTTTGGGGGTGATTTCTTTAATATGATTTTTCCAATTTAAGACATTATCGATTTTTAAGCCAAGAAATTTGGTTGTTGTTGTTGTTTCTAATAGGGATCTATTGTTAATTATTGCGCTAGAAATTTGCGACGTTGAATTTGGATTTGTTCTAGGCATCCTGACTATATGAGATTTCCATTTCTGTTTATAATTTTGAATTTTCTCTAAAATTGGATAAATATTTAATTATTTCAAAATATTCTATTTGTCTTCCTGTCTAATCTAGTATAATGAGCAGTTCTTGTTAAAAACTTCATTTCAGTGACAGTGATTCGGTGTTCATCACATTTACGTACGGTCCAAGCTTCACTTCCAGACATGAGAACAGGTCTCGCCAATGTTTTATAGGCTTTATATCGCGTATGTTTTTGGACAAGAGAGGGTTTTAAAATGTTATTAATGGTATTCATTGCATAGTTAAAGTAATTCAGTTTTGTAGAAATATCTTTTTCCTGTTCATAGCTCAAATGATAACCCAAATATTTAAAACATCAGACCTGTTCTACAGGTTTATTATAAAGGCAAATTTTGCTGCGGACATTAATTTTTCCGATGAATCCCATTACTTCAGTTTTACTAATTGAAATTTCCATCCCGTATTCCTCAGAAATGAGTTGTAATTGGAAAACAGAACGTTGGAGGCCATCTTGAGAATCTACTATTAATATTACATCATCTGCAAACAGTAATATATCTAACTTTAAATTTCTATTGATGTTCAAATTACCTTGCTTTGTTCTTTTCCAGTTTCTAATCATATGATCCATATATAGTAAATAGTAATGGAGATAGGCTACAAGCTTGTCGAATACCTTGATTAATTGATTTTCACTAAGTTTGGTTGTTTCCAGTACCTACCGAAAGGTACTTGTGTGTCTTGGGTCGAATTTAGGGTTAAGATACAAATTAGATTTACTTTAAATGTTATTTTAAGTGATCGTGCTTCATTTAATTTAGGAAGCTCCTTGTTATTATTATTATTATTATTATTATTATTATTATTATTATTATTGTTAATTATTGTTTTATTAGTTGTGTTTATTATTAATTGTCATTATTGGGTGTAATTAGTTACCACTGCCACCGGGTATATACCCATTTGCAGTGTGAATAAATACATACATACATACATACATACATACATACATACATAATTTTCACAATATAAATTATAGGTTGCATTTATTAA
>NC_091131.1:1452500-1462500 GCF_040183065.1 Periplaneta americana | reverse complement strand
TCCTTAGTCGTGATCTAACTGCCCTTATACACTGCACCCAGGCACCTGACTATGTTAATGCTACGCCTTTATGTAAAGAATTCTCACTCCTTAAGTTATTACTACCCTTCGAACGTCGTTTTTCTTTTTTTTTTTTTTTTTACGACATTTGACAGCAGCGCCACAAATCGTGTATAAGACTAACACACAAATGACGTACGTGGTAGCAACACAGCATGTGGCAAATCGGCAACACAGCAGCGCCTCGAGTAGCAAAAGCAGCTGACAGAAAATTATGCGTTCTGATTGGTTCAGAAGGCTGCAACGTGGCATTCTTCAATAATCGAAGCTCAATTCAAAGCTGAAGAAATCATGTTGACTCGTGAACAGCGAGAGAAGCTGCAGACGAGTTTCATCCTGGCCATGGATGGGCAACTCGCGCTCCCGAAGTGCTAAAAGACCTTGAAAGAGAGAAAGGCAGACGGAGCCTGCCGCAGCAGTTACAAGTTGTTTGTAGTTTCGCTGCAAAAGCCACGGTGCCCTCTGACGGCTCATGCAGGTGGTCGTGATATCTATTCCACGATTTGAATTTCAGAATGACGCATGGTACAATAATTAAAGTTATTTTAGACAGACTATACCTGAACACATAACAAAATTATATTACTTTCTAGCTTTGTACATTAGTTTAGTACTGTAAACACAAACTGAATACAACCTTTTCAAGATACGACAAATATAGCTGCAACACTTAATTATTATTACACTATTTCTTAATATTTCTTATTATATGTCTTATTTGAAACATAGAACGCGAGAATTTACAAGTCTTTATACATTAAAGAGTATTCCTCTGTTCTCAGAAAGGTAATAGTCTGTATTCGCAAACAATAACAAATTCAAGGAAGTATTTTTTACATGTCACGGCAGATGAAATAAGCTTACTTCTGAGCTCTTTCTTTACTTTGAGAGCTTTTACACTTCTTTCTTGTATTAAACTCTGCCTCAAGCACATGCAGTATATATGGAAGCAAAGAGTATATTTGGAAATTTATTCTGACTTAGGCAACATTACGAACAGTTCGATTCCTGATTTCGCTGGAATCTGAGTGGCGTGCTGTTCTGTAGATTTATTAATTCAAGCTATAAATTTTCAGGATTTTCTATCGGCGTAAGCAAAAAAGATTTCAGAAAAATTTCGATTCCTTGTCAATGTCACTGTTCCTGCAAACTTAGCAGTGAATTCTGCTGTAGGTCTTGAAGTAGGGTCTTATATTTGATAAGAAGATTTTCTTATCACTCTTCAAGATAGTTTATAGTCAAAGAAAGTGAAGTTGCCTATGTTCTACATGATACTACCACATTTCAAATTTATCCATAAATGTTCTTAGCTAGTCGATTATATGTCGTGCAATTCTGTAACTCGCACGCACCACGTGCTAACGATATTTGATATCATTCTCACCTTGCTGATATCTCATTTTTACCTTTAGCTGTTCTAAAGCAGATGCAGACAGTATTTCTTTAATAAAACCTTCACTGTTTATTTGTAACATAAAATGTCATGCGTAAGAAAGTATAATAGAATACAAGCTTTACCTCTCTTCTTAATAAAAAAAAATATCTTTTTACTCGTAACTAAAGGGAAATGATCTGGGAATTATATTGTTTTTCACTTAAAACGAGCCGCCACTTACTGCAGACGCGATCGAACTTGTGTCTTGGAAGAACCGCACGCAGACATTACAGCTAGTACAGACTCCGTTCTACCTGCACTGAGATTGTGTCGACACTCTGAGAGCACGAGTTGCCCACCCATGATCCTGACATTCCAAAACCATCACACCAAAATGTAGCATAAATGTAAAACAACTTTCAGTACACTCGACAAGAAACGAATTGGTCGTCTGAAATAATCTGCAACTGACGGACAGCATTCAACAGGCGTGACTGCGCAGATGACGGCAGTGCGCGAGACAGTGGCAGCCTATCAGCAGAGAATTAGTTGGAAGAATACTGAAACCTGCACGTTTGCAGCAGCATTTGCACACATCGCAACAAGAGGCGAACATACTGCAACTGGATCACACAGCGTTTGCTTGCTGATCGATCCTGCCTTCTGTTCAGTGACCAATGCTTATTCTTTCTGGATGGGCACGCTTGCACACAAAATGCACGACACTGGCCCAAAGAAAACCCAAGATGGACGCTTCGTGTTCCAAAAGTTACGGTGTGGTATGGAGTACTAGGTGATATGGTTGTTGATCATATTTCTCTGGTGGAAATGTAAACCAACACATATGGGGATTAGCTGGACAGCACTGCAATGAAGTTTATTTTATTGGGTTATTTTACGACGCTGTATCAATATCTAGATTATTTAGCGTCTGAATGAAATGAAGGTGATAATGCCGGTGAAATGAGTCCGGAGTCCAGCACCGAAAGTTACCCAGCATTTGCTCGTATTGGGTTGAGGGAAAACCCCGGAAAAAACCTCAACCAGGTAACTTGCCCCGACCGGGATTCCAACCCGGGCCACCTGGTTTCGCGGGCAGACGCGCTGACCGTTACTCCACAGGTGTGGACTGCAATGGAGTTCCTGTATGATTTGCCACTGAACAAAGGATGAGAATGTGGTTTCAACAAGATGGGCCACGGCACATTATGCTGTAACAGTTCGCCAGAAACTAAATGAAATGTTCGGTGTGAACTCTGTTGGACGTGGAGGAGCTCAGCCTTGGCCTCCACGGTCACCAGACCTCACACTCCTTGATTTCTTTTTATGCGGATTTGTGAAACAGCACGTTTTTCAGACAGAGTCTATATCTATAGATGACTTGAAACAAAGGATCATCCATTTTATCCAGCATATTCCATCTGCAACACTTTTAAGCGTGACAGAACAATGTCAGGATTGAGTGAGTCACTGTCTTCCAGTAATTGGAGCATTGAACATTTTCGGTAGTGAACACACTGTATGTAATAATGTATTTCCAATTACAGTAGTGTTTCTCATTTGTCAACCGAATTCTGTGTCACCCGGTATATGCAGAAATTTATATAGAGCTCGTTGCAAGCCATGCTTTGTCTGAGTTCATAAGCGATGTACTGCATTAACTTTAAAATGCTACATTTTAATTGTCAGTTTTGTATGGCATCGTCAATACACAAACTAAACAGTGACGTCAATCAGTTACGGTGCCGTTAATGTCTGTTGAATGGAGTGAATATGAAAGACTAAAATTGTATGACAATATGAAACTTTTCGTTATTCAATTCATTAGAACCACTAGAAATAGCAAATCTGTGCTTACTTTAAAGTATTGCGTTAGTAACGATACACATCGTTGCAAGTACTATGAACTGGAAAGAGAAGATGGAACTTTTCATTTCAAGAGAAAGGAATGGTCTTCACCACAGTGTGTGCAACACAACAAAATTAACGTTCAACGAGAACTTGCAGTAAAATCTGCGAAAATTTCCACTCCTCGCCTTCGTACCAAGTGTCTCGTCAAAATGTCTATGTACAAAGACTTTGGACCGAAAGGGCGGGCATTCGAAGATCCCCCGATCAAAGTGGGAGTTTTCGTGGATCCACAGATTCGTGAAATGTTTAAAGATTCTTTTGAGCAACTTTTGAAGGCAAGTTTTGGAGGTAGTATGGAAAGCTTTGCGAGAAATTACCTACAGTTTCTCAGGAAACAAGGTGGCAGAGAATTTTGAGCATATTGTAAGGATTTCTCTGCCATCTCACCACGAAATGGGTCGTGTATACCATGTCATTACATTATTTCGTATTCCCTGAAAACTGTACTGAATATGCCCAGAGTTTCCACCAACAAATCTCGACTTCAGTGAAACGCTACCGAGAAAGTACAGCGCAAGGACGCTTACGAAAGAGCGTATGAGACATTCCATCGTCATATTCGTACATCATATACAGGGTGGTTCAGTAAAAGTATGCGAAACTTCACATTAATAAAGGATGCTCTAGAGAATGTTGTGAGATCGGGTCCTTGGGGTCTGTGAAGTCATGTTAAGAGGTTAAACATGTCGATTACTGTTGTGTAGTCTATATTATTTATATTTATTATATACATGTATTTATATTTTTTTAATATTTTCATATAATTTACAAATATCAGTTAACAACAACGTGCTGTACGAACTGTGATTGACTCTTGGAATGATACAAAAGGGTCTGTCGTTGATTCGTATCATGTTTTGTAATGTGCAAATACGACAGACAGAACCACCTGGTGGACGATAGGTCTACAAATAAAACACGATGGATTGCCTACATGTAAACAAAATATGTAAATATCAAATCTAAATAATAAATGTTCCTGAATACCTGTAATGAGGAAAAAAATGCTTTGATAACTCACATTTGTAACTCATATGAATATAATTTTAAAATGTAAATAAATGCAAACAATAAGTGTAACTATATGTAACCAATAAATGTAAATATTAGTTGTAAGTAAATGCGTATAAATAAATGTACGCAATACACAGAGCAGCAGGCAATAGTGCCGGACATGTCGAGCTCATATTTCCTTAGGCTGACTTCACACCACCTCAAAATGTTCTGCAGAGCACCCTGGATTTGAAACACCCTATATGAGTACAGACAGCGGTCATCGATGTCGCAAACAAACAGTTAAAATTCGTTGGTGGGGCGAGGACCATCTGTCTGGTAGGTGCCACTTGTGCCACTTTTCCTCCACGGAGGAGAGCAGGAAAGAAGATGAATTAGGGCGACGTGACAGCGGCCGATCATTGACACGAATCGAAACAAATTCCAATGCTAAATTATAGACGCCGCGAGTTTGCATAATTCCTCGTGTGATGTATCCCTGCAGCGAGGGCGGCGGGGGGCTGCTGACGCAACAGATGGATCCAGGCTGGGGTGAGGAGAGCCAACCCCTGTTCGTGATGCGATTTCGCGAGATGCAAGAGAAATGAACTGCCTGAGTCCAGGGAGGGATGGCGCCCAGCAACTGCTAAACAACACGTATCCTAGCAACCACACACAGTCTAGTGAACAGGTATCCTAGCAACCACATATAGTGAACACGTATCCTAGCAACCACACACAGTCTAGTGAACAGGTATCCTAGCAACCACATATAGTGAACAGGTATCCTAGCAACCACACACAGTCTAGTGAACAGGTATCCTAGCAACCACATATAGTGAACACGTATCCTAGCAACCACATATAGTGAACAGGTATCCTAGCAACCACACACAGTCTAGTGAACAGGTATCCTAGCAACCACATATAGTGAACACGTATCCTAGCAACCACATATAGTGAACAGGTATCCAGCAACCACACACAGTCTAGTGAACAGGTATCCTAGCAACCACATATAGTGAACACGTATCCTAGCAACCACATATAGTGAACAGGTATCCTAGCAACCACACACAGTCTAGTGAACAGGTATCCTAGCAACCACATATAGTGAACAGGTATCCTAGCAACCACACACAGTTTAGTGAACAGGTATCCTAGCAACCACACACAGTCTAGTGAACAGGTATCCTAGCAACCACACACAGTCTAGTGAACAGGTATCCTAGCAACCACATATAGTGAACAGGTATCCTAGCAACCACACACAGTCTAGTGAACAGGTATCCTAGCAACCACACACAGTCTAGTGAACAGGTATCCTAGCAACCACATATAGTGAACAGGTATCCTAGCAACCACACAGAGTCTAGTGAACAGGTATCGTAGCAACCATATATAGTGAACAAGTATC
Source organism: Periplaneta americana (assembly GCF_040183065.1). Taxonomy (NCBI): domain Eukaryota; kingdom Metazoa; phylum Arthropoda; class Insecta; order Blattodea; family Blattidae; genus Periplaneta; species Periplaneta americana. Next base: position 1,456,744 of record NC_091131.1, on the reverse strand, counting down.
TTAGCAACAACATACAGTGGACAGGTATCCTAGCAACGAAATATAGTGAACAAGTATCGTAGCAACCATATATAGTGAACAAGTATCTTAGCAACAACATACAGTGGACAGGTATCCTAGCAACGAAATATAGTGAACAGGTATCGTAGCAATTACATACAGTTAACATAGATTGTGTTAACGCCACATAACAAGACTGACTCTAAGGTTCAATTGTAATTAATAATGCACATAAAATGAACTTAGCAGCGATTTCCTTATGTCAGTTTTAGTATTATCACCAGGGAAAGGATTTATATGTAAATACATATTTACTTATAAAGCTAATATAATTTATATTTTGCATTATCTTTATGTTTCACAATGTGTAGGGTTGAAAAATCCTACTTTTATTTTCCATATTTTTCCATATTTTAGAGTTTAGTACATATTTTCGTTAATTTCCATATATTTTCCATATTTCATATAAAACAGTCCATATTATATTAGGTTTAACAATAAAACAAAACAAAATTCCATTAACTTTTAAAAATACATTTCAACAATAGAGATTTAAACACATGTTCAGTAATCCCTTTAACATCAGAGTTATTTGAAAATTAGCAGTCCTAGCAACAATGGGAAAGTAAGTTACAAAACTGTATTAATTTAATTTTTAATTTTTAACAGACTTCAGTTGTGCAGCTCAACAGTTAAATGCCAGTCAGAGTACACATAGGTTCAGTTTTGTAAATCATACTATAAAGACGGTAAATATGCCAAAAGTACGTCATTCAGTCAATTTAAAATCAAAACTAACAAGTTACATTTCAGAATTTAAAGAAGATGGTTTATCAACTGACAATAAAATATTATTTTGTAATTTGTGTCAGTGTGCAGTATCATCTACACAAAAGTTCCTGGTGCAACAACACATTACAACTAGTAAACATCAGGCCAACAAACAACTAAATTCCAAGCAGAGACAATTGTTTTTAACACAACCAACAACATCGAATGTAAGATCTGAGTTTAACATCGACCTGTGCCGTTCTCTCATCTCTGCTGATATTCCTCTCTACAAACTAAAGAATAAGGTCTTCAGGGAATTCCTTGAAAAATATACTCAACATACAATCCCGGATGAGTCAACACTTAGGAAGACGTATGCTCCATCCATCTACGATGAGACAATACAGAAGATAAGAGATGAAATTAAAGATAGTTCAATTTGGGTTTCCATTGATGAGACTCCCGACAAAGAAGGTAGACTTGTTGGTAATGTAGTTATCGGTTTGTTAAGTGAACAATATTCTGAACGAATTCTTTTACATTGTGATGTTCTAGAAAAGTGCAATAACAAAACTATAGTTAAACTGTTCAACGAAGCTATGGGTATCCTGTGGCCAAAGGGTATTATGTACGATAATGTGTTATTCTTTATTAGCGATGCTGCCCCTTATATGGTCAAAGCTGGACAAGCATTATCTGTTGTATATCCTAAATTGACTCATTTTACTTGTGTGGCGCATGCATTTCATCGTGTGGCAGAAGTGGTCAGAGACAATTTCCCTAAAGTAGATTTGTTGATTTCATCAGTGAAAAAAGTATTTCTCAAAGCTCCCAGTAGAGTTAACGTGTTGAAAGAAATGTACCCTGAAATTCCATTGCCACCAAAGCCAATTTTAACTAGATGGGGTACATGGCTAGAAGCAGTTGAATATTATGCCGAACATATAGACTCTATTAACAATGTTCTCCTTGCATTGGACTCTGAAGATGCAGTCTCAATTGATACTGCGAAAACAGTTACCTGTGACATAAGTGTGAAGAATGACTTAGCTCACATTCAGCATACATTTTCATGCATCATAAAAACGCTCAAAAGTCTCCAAAATAGGCACCTTTCACTATCTGAAAGTTTTGAAATTATAAATAGTACTGTGGAACAACTGAATCGTGGTAGAGGTAAAGTTGCAGATGCAGTAAGAGCTAAGGTGGACACTGTACTTTCAAAAAACCCTGGATATGAAGAACTACAAAAGGTTGTTGCTGTGATGAGTGGTGAATCAACAGTGAAGATTAACTTGGACTTATCCCCAGCAGACATTGTGAAATTGAATTATGTACCAGTTACTTCTTGTGACGTCGAACGCTCTTTTAGTCAGTATAAATCTATCCTCAGAGACAATAGAAGAAGATTCACTTTTCAGCACTTGAAAGAAATGTTTGTAACCTATTGTTATGGTAACAGACAATAAAAATTGTGTTTTGTTGAAACTACATTGGAAGATAAGGTACGTCCATTATATTTTTTGTTTAGTTTGATTAAAATGTACCAATATTTAACGTACATAGTCATTTTTTTATAATTTTAAGTCCATATTTAATTCCATATTTTGGTAAAAATAACTACATATATATTTACATATTTCATATATTTTTAGTCCATATTGTTGCTGAATTATGTTTGCAGCACGATGGTCCACGTTTGGCTTGATTAGTTGTAACCCCACCTCCTGTAGATAAAAGCGCTATAAGCAGTAACATGAGCTGCTGCCAGGAAGTATTTTTAGTGGGTTATTTTACGACGCTTTGTCAACATATTAGGTTATTTAGCGTCTGAATAAGATGAAGATGATAATGCCGGTGAAATGAGTCCGGAGTCCAGTACCGAAAGTTACCCAGCATTTGCTCGTATTGGGTTGAGGGAAAACTCGGGAAAAAACCTCAACCAGGTAACTTGCCGCGACCGAATCGAACCCGGGCCACCTGGTTTCGCGGCCACGTGCTGACCGTTACTCCACAGATGTGGACGCCAGGAAGTCAAAAGGAGCGTCTGTATTGATAAAGCAGAAACGTTTTGAAAAATGTCCTGCAAGGTAATATCTTGTGTACTTCGGTACATCAAAGCCTAGATCATATATACCCAGATAGGTCGGTCTTATAGGCTTTCAGGTTAACAACTTTTGTCAGGTTTACTACGCTGCCATCTAGTTGTTACATAATTCCCATTTGAATTGCATTAGCGACTGCCATCTCGTGTTCGTTTACGGCGGACGGGTGGCGATCCTGGCGGTTGTTCTCTTCAAAGTGCTGCCGATTTTAACATAGCGATGAGTTATCTGTATATAAATATACGAGTATGTGTTTCATGTTGTGGGTAATAATTATTAAAATTTATGAAGTAGGAATATTTTAGAAATTAATTTCACACTTCTCAAAGGAAATTGATATGTTTAATGCATAAACCTTTTTTTTTTGTAAGGTAGATACATTGAAGTACAGTATTTGTAGTTTCGGAAGATAAGGCCCAATACTTTATATTTATTTATTATTATTTATTTATTATTTATTTATTATTTTGCTAATAATTGTAACATAAAATATAATATATACAGAAAAACTTTAACTCGCCCTGAAGAGTAGAACTCGTACTCAGGGCCGGCATAGGAAACATTGTTAGTCATAGGCTATGTTTGGAGAAATTCATGTCTTTCGTGAATAGTACATCGAAATCTCTGAATTCTCAGCTCAGTACGCTCTATGCAGTTCTGACATGAGAATTCTTTTGAGCTTCTGGAGAATGTAACTGCTTTATATTAAATGGCACTTTCAGAAGAAAGGGCGAGAACCTGGGCCTCACAGATCACACGTGTACGGACTGAAGAAAAATGTCCGCTTTCCGCTGAATTTGTAGACTGCGACATGAGGTAAACAAGCCGCCACTGCTCGAATTGGATGTATGCTGTGGCGAAAAAAAGACAATCCGTCGCCGCATGGCGATCACGTTTGATATTCCGTCAGTTCTTTTTGTTATTGTCACAAATTTGATCTGTTTACAAACCGCACGCACTTTAAATATTCATGGCATCAGACCAACGTCCCGGCCGACGGGTAATGATATGGCTTCCCCCGGGAGGGTCGTGGGTTCGACCTCACCGACGTTAACTCTAATAATTTTACGCATGACGTACATCCGTGATGCTCAGAATAGTCACTGCTGAGATGAGCAGTGAAGCCAAGACCTGAGGATGGTCGACAGCCCAGTTGCTCATGTCACCGCTTACAGTATTTGAAGTTGTCCACTTGTTCCACTGCTTCATTTAGAATTCGCAACTTTGCCTTCTTTACTTTTCTTCCGACAGCCATGGTCTTCGTCTTGTTTGCATTTGTCTTCATCCCATGCTGCTCACAGCTGTCACTCAGCTCCAGTAGCATACCCCTTAGTTTCATCTCCTCTTCTGCTAACAACGCCATATCAT
>NC_091130.1:160485451-160496818 GCF_040183065.1 Periplaneta americana | reverse complement strand
TAACCTAACCTAACTAACCTAACCTAACCTAACCTAACCTAACCTAACCTAACCTAACCTAACCTAACCTAACCTAACCTAACCTAACCTAACCTAACCTAACCTAACCTAACCTAACCTAACCTAACCTAACCTAACCTAACCTAACCTAACCTAACCTAACCTAACCTAACCTAAACCTAACCTAACCTAACACTAACCTAACCTAACCTAACCTAACCTAACCTAACCTAACCTAACCTAACCTAACCTAACCTAACCTAACCTAACCTAACCTAACCTAACCTAACCTAACCTAACCTAACCTAACCTAACCTAACCTAACCTAACCTAACCTAACCTAACCTAACCTAACCTAACCTAACCTAACCTAACCTAACCTAACCTAACCTAACCTAACCTAACCTAACCTAACCTAACCTAACCTAACCTAACCTAACCTAACCTAACCTAACCTAACCTAACCTAACCTAACCTAACCTAACCTAACCTAACCTAACCTAACCTAACCTAACCTAACCTAACCTAACCTAACCTAACCTAACCTAACCTAACCTAACCTAACCTAACCTAACCTAACTAACCTAACCTAACCTAACCTAACCTAACCTAACCTAACCTAACCTAACTAACCTAACCTAACCTAACTAACCTAACCTAACCTAACCTAACCTAACCTAACCTAACCTAACCTAACCTAACCTAACCTAACCTAACCTAACCTAACCTAACCTAACCTAACCTAACCTAACAACTAACCTAACCTAACCTAACCTAACCTAACCTAACCTAACCTAACCTAACCTAACCTAACCTAACCTAACCTAACCTAACCTAACCTAACCTAACCTAACCTAACCTAACCTAACCTAACCTAACCTAACCTAACCTAACCTAACCTAACCTAACCTAACCTAACCTAACCTAACCTAACCTAACCTAACCTAACCTAACTAACCTAACCTAACCTAACCTAACCTAACCTAACCTAACCTAACCTAACCTAACCTAACCTAACCTAACCTAACCTAACCTAACCTAACCTAACCTAACCTAACCTAACTAACCTAACCTAACCTAACCTAACCTAACCTAACCTAACCTAACCTAACCTAACCTAACCTAACCTAACTAACCTAACCTAAACCTAACCTAACCTAACTAACCTAACCTAACCTAACCTAACCTAACCTACCTAACCTAACCTAACCTAACCTAACCTAACCTAACCTAACCTAACCTAACCTAACCTAACCTAACCTAACCTAACCTAACCTAACCTAACCTAACCTAACCTAACCTAACCTAACCTAACCTAACCTAACCTAACCTAACCTAACCTAACCTAACCTAACCTAACCTAACCTAACCTAACCTAACCTAACCTAACCTAACCTAACCTAACCTAACCTAACCTAACCTAACCTAACCTAACCTAACCTAACCTAACCTAACCTAACCTAACCTAACCTAACCTAACCTAACCTAACCTAACCTAACCTAACCTAACCTAACCTAACCTAACCTAACCTAACCTAACCTAACCTAACCTAACCTAACCTAACCTAACCTAACCTAACCTAACCTAACCTAACCTAACCTAACCTAACCTAACCTAACCTAACCTAACCTAACCTAACCTAACCTAACCTAACCTAACCTAACCTAACCTAACCTAACCTAACCTAACCTAACCTAACCTAACCTAACCTAACCTAACCTAACCTAACCTAACCTAACCTAACCTAACCTAACCTAACCTAACCTAACCTAACCTAACCTAACCTAACCTAACCTAACCTAACCTAACCTAACCTAACCTAACCTAACCTAACCTAACCTAACCTAACCTAACCTAACCTAACCTAACCTAACCTAACCTAACCTAACCTAACCTAACCTAACCTAACCTAACCTAACCTAACCTAACCTAACCTAACCTAACCTAACCTAACCTAACCTAACCTAACCTAACCTAACCTAACCTAACCTAACCTAACCTAACCTAACCTAACCTAACCTAACCTAACCTAACCTAACCTAACCTAACCTAACCTAACCTAACCTAACCTAACCTAACCTAACCTAACCTAACCTAACCTAACCTAACCTAACCTAACCTAACCTAACCTAACCTAACCTAACCTAACCTAACCTAACCTAACCTAACCTAACCTAACCTAACCTAACCTAACCTAACCTAACCTAACCTAACCTAACCTAACCTAACCTAACCTAACCTAACCTAACCTAACCTAACCTAACCTAACCTAACCTAACCTAACCTAACCTAACCTAACCTAACCTAACCTAACCTAACCTAACCTAACCTAACCTAACCTAACCTAACCTAACCTAACCTAACCTAACCTAACCTAACCTAACCTAACCTAACCTAACCTAACCTAACCTAACCTAACCTAACCTAACCTAACCTAACCTAACCTAACCTAACCTAACCTAACCTAACCTAACCTAACCTAACCTAACCTAACCTAACCTAACCTAACCTAACCTAACCTAACCTAACCTAACCTAACCTAACCTAACCTAACCTAACCTAACCTAACCTAACCTAACCTAACCTAACCTAACCTAACCTAACCTAACCTAACCTAACCTAACCTAACCTAACCTAACCTAACCTAACCTAACCTAACCTAACCTAACCTAACCTAACCTAACCTAACCTAACCTAACCTAACCTAACCTAACCTAACCTAACCTAACCTAACCTAACCTAACCTAACCTAACCTAACCTAACCTAACCTAACCTAACCTAACCTAACCTAACCTAACCTAACCTAACCTAACCTAACCTAACCTAACCTAACCTAACCTAACCTAACCTAACCTAACCTAACCTAACCTAACCTAACCTAACCTAACCTAACCTAACCTAACCTAACCTAACCTAACCTAACCTAACCTAACCTAACCTAACCTAACCTAACCTAACCTAACCTAACCTAACCTAACCTAACCTAACCTAACCTAACCTAACCTAACCTAACCTAACCTAACCTAACCTAACCTAACCTAACCTAACCTAACCTAACCTAACCTAACCTAACCTAACCTAACCTAACCTAACCTAACCTAACCTAACCTAACCTAACCTAACCTAACCTAACCTAACCTAACCTAACCTAACCTAACCTAACCTAACCTAACCTAACCTAACCTAACCTAACCTAACCTAACCTAACCTAACCTAACCTAACCTAACCTAACCTAACCTAACCTAACCTAACCTAACCTAACCTAACCTAACCTAACCTAACCTAACCTAACCTAACCTAACCTAACCTAACCTAACCTAACCTAACCTAACCTAACCTAACCTAACCTAACCTAACCTAACCTAACCTAACCTAACCTAACCTAACCTAACCTAACCTAACCTAACCTAACCTAACCTAACCTAACCTAACCTAACCTAACCTAACCTAACCTAACCTAACCTAACCTAACCTAACCTAACCTAACCTAACCTAACCTAACCTAACCTAACCTAACCTAACCTAACCTAACCTAACCTAACCTAACCTAACCTAACCTAACCTAACCTAACCTAACCTAACCTAACCTAACCTAACCTAACCTAACCTAACCTAACCTAACCTAACCTAACCTAACCTAACCTAACCTAACCTAACCTAACCTAACCTAACCTAACCTAACCTAACCTAACCTAACCTAACCTAACCTAACCTAACCTAACCTAACCTAACCTAACCTAACCTAACCTAACCTAACCTAACCTAACCTAACCTAACCTAACCTAACCTAACCTAACCTAACCTAACCTAACCTAACCTAACCTAACCTAACCTAACCTAACCTAACCTAACCTAACCTAACCTAACCTAACCTAACCTAACCTAACCTAACCTAACCTAACCTAACCTAACCTAACCTAACCTAACCTAACCTAACCTAACCTAACCTAACCTAACCTAACCTAACCTAACCTAACCTAACCTAACCTAACCTAACCTAACCTAACCTAACCTAACCTAACCTAACCTAACCTAACCTAACCTAACCTAACCTAACCTAACCTAACCTAACCTAACCTAACCTAACCTAACCTAACCTAACCTAACCTAACCTAACCTAACCTAACCTAACCTAACCTAACCTAACCTAACCTAACCTAACCTAACCTAACCTAACCTAACCTAACCTAACCTAACCTAACCTAACCTAACCTAACCTAACCTAACCTAACCTAACCTAACCTAACCTAACCTAACCTAACCTAACCTAACCTAACCTAACCTAACCTAACCTAACCTAACCTAACCTAACCTAACCTAACCTAACCTAACCTAACCTAACCTAACCTAACCTAACCTAACCTAACCTAACCTAACCTAACCTAACCTAACCTAACCTAACCTAACCTAACCTAACCTAACCTAACCTAACCTAACCTAACCTAACCTAACCTAACCTAACCTAACCTAACCTAACCTAACCTAACCTAACCTAACCTAACCTAACCTAACCTAACCTAACCTAACCTAACCTAACCTAACCTAACCTAACCTAACCTAACCTAACCTAACCTAACCTAACCTAACCTAACCTAACCTAACCTAACCTAACCTAACCTAACCTAACCTAACCTAACCTAACCTAACCTAACCTAACCTAACCTAACCTAACCTAACCTAACCTAACCTAACCTAACCTAACCTAACCTAACCTAACCTAACCTAACCTAACCTAACCTAACCTAACCTAACCTAACCTAACCTAACCTAACCTAACCTAACCTAACCTAACCTAACCTAACCTAACCTAACCTAACCTAACCTAACCTAACCTAACCTAACCTAACCTAACCTAACCTAACCTAACCTAACCTAACCTAACCTAACCTAACCTAACCTAACCTAACCTAACCTAACCTAACCTAACCTAACCTAACCTAACCTAACCTAACCTAACCTAACCTAACCTAACCTAACCTAACCTAACCTAACCTAACCTAACCTAACCTAACCTAACCTAACCTAACCTAACCTAACCTAACCTAACCTAACCTAACCTAACCTAACCTAACCTAACCTAACCTAACCTAACCTAACCTAACCTAACCTAACCTAACCTAACCTAACCTAACCTAACCTAACCTAACCTAACCTAACCTAACCTAACCTAACCTAACCTAACCTAACCTAACCTAACCTAACCTAACCTAACCTAACCTAACCTAACCTAACCTAACCTAACCTAACCTAACCTAACCTAACCTAACCTAACCTAACCTAACCTAACCTAACCTAACCTAACCTAACCTAACCTAACCTAACCTAACCTAACCTAACCTAACCTAACCTAACCTAACCTAACCTAACCTAACCTAACCTAACCTAACCTAACCTAACCTAACCTAACCTAACCTAACCTAACCTAACCTAACCTAACCTAACCTAACCTAACCTAACCTAACCTAACCTAACCTAACCTAACCTAACCTAACCTAACCTAACCTAACCTAACCTAACCTAACCTAACCTAACCTAACCTAACCTAACCTAACCTAACCTAACCTAACCTAACCTAACCTAACCTAACCTAACCTAACCTAACCTAACCTAACCTAACCTAACCTAACCTAACCTAACCTAACCTAACCTAACCTAACCTAACCTAACCTAACCTAACCTAACCTAACCTAACCTAACCTAACCTAACCTAACCTAACCTAACCTAACCTAACCTAACCTAACCTAACCTAACCTAACCTAACCTAACCTAACCTAACCTAACCTAACCTAACCTAACCTAACCTAACCTAACCTAACCTAACCTAACCTAACCTAACCTAACCTAACCTAACCTAACCTAACCTAACCTAACCTAACCTAACCTAACCTAACCTAACCTAACCTAACCTAACCTAACCTAACCTAACCTAACCTAACCTAACCTAACCTAACCTAACCTAACCTAACCTAACCTAACCTAACCTAACCTAACCTAACCTAACCTAACCTAACCTAACCTAACCTAACCTAACCTAACCTAACCTAACCTAACCTAACCTAACCTAACCTAACCTAACCTAACCTAACCTAACCTAACCTAACCTAACCTAACCTAACCTAACCTAACCTAACCTAACCTAACCTAACCTAACCTAACCTAACCTAACCTAACCTAACCTAACCTAACCTAACCTAACCTAACCTAACCTAACCTAACCTAACCTAACCTAACCTAACCTAACCTAACCTAACCTAACCTAACCTAACCTAACCTAACCTAACCTAACCTAACCTAACCTAACCTAACCTAACCTAACCTAACCTAACCTAACCTAACCTAACCTAACCTAACCTAACCTAACCTAACCTAACCTAACCTAACCTAACCTAACCTAACCTAACCTAACCTAACCTAACCTAACCTAACCTAACCTAACCTAACCTAACCTAACCTAACCTAACCTAACCTAACCTAACCTAACCTAACCTAACCTAACCTAACCTAACCTAACCTAACCTAACCTAACCTAACCTAACCTAACCTAACCTAACCTAACCTAACCTAACCTAACCTAACCTAACCTAACCTAACCTAACCTAACCTAACCTAACCTAACCTAACCTAACCTAACCTAACCTAACCTAACCTAACCTAACCTAACCTAACCTAACCTAACCTAACCTAACCTAACCTAACCTAACCTAACCTAACCTAACCTAACCTAACCTAACCTAACCTAACCTAACCTAACCTAACCTAACCTAACCTAACCTAACCTAACCTAACCTAACCTAACCTAACCTAACCTAACCTAACCTAACCTAACCTAACCTAACCTAACCTAACCTAACCTAACCTAACCTAACCTAACCTAACCTAACCTAACCTAACCTAACCTAACCTAACCTAACCTAACCTAACCTAACCTAACCTAACCTAACCTAACCTAACCTAACCTAACCTAACCTAACCTAACCTAACCTAACCTAACCTAACCTAACCTAACCTAACCTAACCTAACCTAACCTAACCTAACCTAACCTAACCTAACCTAACCTAACCTAACCTAACCTAACCTAACCTAACCTAACCTAACCTAACCTAACCTAACCTAACCTAACCTAACCTAACCTAACCTAACCTAACCTAACCTAACCTAACCTAACCTAACCTAACCTAACCTAACCTAACCTAACCTAACCTAACCTAACCTAACCTAACCTAACCTAACCTAACCTAACCTAACCTAACCTAACCTAACCTAACCTAACCTAACCTAACCTAACCTAACCTAACCTAACCTAACCTAACCTAACCTAACCTAACCTAACCTAACCTAACCTAACCTAACCTAACCTAACCTAACCTAACCTAACCTAACCTAACCTAACCTAACCTAACCTAACCTAACCTAACCTAACCTAACCTAACCTAACCTAACCTAACCTAACCTAACCTAACCTAACCTAACCTAACCTAACCTAACCTAACCTAACCTAACCTAACCTAACCTAACCTAACCTAACCTAACCTAACCTAACCTAACCTAACCTAACCTAACCTAACCTAACCTAACCTAACCTAACCTAACCTAACCTAACCTAACCTAACCTAACCTAACCTAACCTAACCTAACCTAACCTAACCTAACCTAACCTAACCTAACCTAACCTAACCTAACCTAACCTAACCTAACCTAACCTAACCTAACCTAACCTAACCTAACCTAACCTAACCTAACCTAACCTAACCTAACCTAACCTAACCTAACCTAACCTAACCTAACCTAACCTAACCTAACCTAACCAACCTAACCTAACCTAACCTAACCAACCTAACCTAACCTAACCTAACCTAACCTAACCTAACCTAACCTAACCTAACCTAACCTAACCTAACCTAACCTAACCTAACCTAACCTAACCTAACCTAACCTAACCTAACCTAACCTAACCTAACCTAACCTAACCTAACCTAACCTAACCTAACCTAACCTAACCTAACCTAACCTAACCTAACCTAACCTAACCTAACCTAACCTAACCTAACCTAACCTAACCTAACCTAACCTAACCTAACCTAACCTAACCTAACCTAACCTAACCTAACCTAACCTAACCTAACCTAACCTAACCTAACCTAACCTAACCTAACCTAACCTAACCTAACCTAACCTAACCTAACCTAACCTAACCTAACCTAACCTAACCTAACCTAACCTAACCTAACCTAACCTAACCTAACCTAACCTAACCTAACCTAACCTAACCTAACCTAACCTAACCTAACCTAACCTAACCTAACCTAACCTAACCTAACCTAACCTAACCTAACCTAACCTAACCTAACCTAACCTAACCTAACCTAACCTAACCTAACCTAACCTAACCTAACCTAACCTAACCTAACCTAACCTAACCTAACCTAACCTAACCTAACCTAACCTAACCTAACCTAACCTAACCTAACCTAACCTAACCTAACCTAACCTAACCTAACCTAACCTAACCTAACCTAACCTAACCTAACCTAACCTAACCTAACCTAACCTAACCTAACCTAACCTAACCTAACCTAACCTAACCTAACCTAACCTAACCTAACCTAACCTAACCTAACCTAACCTAACCTAACCTAACCTAACCTAACCTAACCTAACCTAACCTAACCTAACCTAACCTAACCTAACCTAACCTAACCTAACCTAACCTAACCTAACCTAACCTAACCTAACCTAACCTAACCTAACCTAACCTAACCTAACCTAACCTAACCTAACCTAACCTAACCTAACCTAACCTAACCTAACCTAACCTAACCTAACCTAACCTAACCTAACCTAACCTAACCTAACCTAACCTAACCTAACCTAACCTAACCTAACCTAACCTAACCTAACCTAACCTAACCTAACCTAACCTAACCTAACCTAACCTAACCTAACCTAACCTAACCTAACCTAACCTAACCTAACCTAACCTAACCTAACCTAACCTAACCTAACCTAACCTAACCTAACCTAACCTAACCTAACCTAACCTAACCTAACCTAACCTAACCTAACCTAACCTAACCTAACCTAACCTAACCTAACCTAACCTAACCTAACCTAACCTAACCTAACCTAACCTAACCTAACCTAACCTAACCTAACCTAACCTAACCTAACCTAACCTAACCTAACCTAACCTAACCTAACCTAACCTAACCTAACCTAACCTAACCTAACCTAACCTAACCTAACCTAACCTAACCTAACCTAACCTAACCTAACCTAACCTAACCTAACCTAACCTAACCTAACCTAACCTAACCTAACCTAACCTAACCTAACCTAACCTAACCTAACCTAACCTAACCTAACCTAACCTAACCTAACCTAACCTAACCTAACCTAACCTAACCTAACCTAACCTAACCTAACCTAACCTAACCTAACCTAACCTAACCTAACCTAACCTAACCTAACCTAACCTAACCTAACCTAACCTAACCTAACCTAACCTAACCTAACCTAACCTAACCTAACCTAACCTAACCTAACCTAACCTAACCTAACCTAACCTAACCTAACCTAACCTAACCTAACCTAACCTAACCTAACCTAACCTAACCTAACCTAACCTAACCTAACCTAACCTAACCTAACCTAACCTAACCTAACCTAACCTAACCTAACCTAACCTAACCTAACCTAACCTAACCTAACCTAACCTAACCTAACCTAACCTAACCTAACCTAACCTAACCTAACCTAACCTAACCTAACCTAACCTAACCTAACCTAACCTAACCTAACCTAACCTAACCTAACCTAACCTAACCTAACCTAACCTAACCTAACCTAACCTAACCTAACCTAACCTAACCTAACCTAACCTAACCTAACCTAACCTAACCTAACCTAACCTAACCTAACCTAACCTAACCTAACCTAACCTAACCTAACCTAACCTAACCTAACCTAACCTAACCTAACCTAACCTAACCTAACCTAACCTAACCTAACCTAACCTAACCTAACCTAACCTAACCTAACCTAACCTAACCTAACCTAACCTAACCTAACCTAACCTAACCTAACCTAACCTAACCTAACCTAACCTAACCTAACCTAACCTAACCTAACCTAACCTAACCTAACCTAACCTAACCTAACCTAACCTAACCTAACCTAACCTAACCTAACCTAACCTAACCTAACCTAACCTAACCTAACCTAACCTAACCTAACCTAACCTAACCTAACCTAACCTAACCTAACCTAACCTAACCTAACCTAACCTAACCTAACCTAACCTAACCTAACCTAACCTAACCTAACCTAACCTAACCTAACCTAACCTAACCTAACCTAACCTAACCTAACCTAACCTAACCTAACCTAACCTAACCTAACCTAACCTAACCTAACCTAACCTAACCTAACCTAACCTAACCTAACCTAACCTAACCTAACCTAACCTAACCTAACCTAACCTAACCTAACCTAACCTAACCTAACCTAACCTAACCTAACCTAACCTAACCTAACCTAACCTAACCTAACCTAACCTAACCTAACCTAACCTAACCTAACCTAACCTAACCTAACCTAACCTAACCTAACCTAACCTAACCTAACCTAACCTAACCTAACCTAACCTAACCTAACCTAACCTAACCTAACCTAACCTAACCTAACCTAACCTAACCTAACCTAACCTAACCTAACCTAACCTAACCTAACCTAACCTAACCTAACCTAACCTAACCTAACCTAACCTAACCTAACCTAACCTAACCTAACCTAACCTAACCTAACCTAACCTAACCTAACCTAACCTAACCTAACCTAACCTAACCTAACCTAACCTAACCTAACCTAACCTAACCTAACCTAACCTAACCTAACCTAACCTAACCTAACCTAACCTAACCTAACCTAACCTAACCTAACCTAACCTAACCTAACCTAACCTAACCTAACCTAACCTAACCTAACCTAACCTAACCTAACCTAACCTAACCTAACCTAACCTAACCTAACCTAACCTAACCTAACCTAACCTAACCTAACCTAACCTAACCTAACCTAACCTAACCTAACCTAACCTAACCTAACCTAACCTAACCTAACCTAACCTAACCTAACCTAACCTAACCTAACCTAACCTAACCTAACCTAACCTAACCTAACCTAACCTAACCTAACCTAACCTAACCTAACCTAACCTAACCTAACCTAACCTAACCTAACCTAACCTAACCTAACCTAACCTAACCTAACCTAACCTAACCTAACCTAACCTAACCTAACCTAACCTAACCTAACCTAACCTAACCTAACCTAACCTAACCTAACCTAACCTAACCTAACCTAA